>NW_027364844.1:0-168583 GCF_046119375.1 Phyllobates terribilis
CTTTATCATGCTAGGATTAGCAGGAAAAAGCAAAAAATTTCAGAATTGCACCTTGCAATGTGGAGATATTACTGTTTGTGCATTTACAATATTCATTGATTTTTGCCATTGAAAAACATGTTTTCATATACCAGAAATGTTTGAAGCTACTGACTGAATGGAAGGAGCTGGCATCTCACTCTCTTTGAATCTTCTTTATCATGGTAGGATTAGCAGGAAAAAGCAAAAATTTCAGAATTGCAAATGTGGAGATATTACTGTTTGTGCATTTACAATATTCATTGATTTTTGCCATTGAAAAACGTCCAGAAATGTTTGAAGCTACTGACTGAATGAAAGGAGCTTGGCATCTCACTCTCTTTGAATCTTCTTTATCATGCTAGGATTAGCAGGAAAAAGCAAAAAATTTCAGAATTGCACCTTGCAATGTGGAGATATTACTGTTTGTGCATTTACAATATTCATTGATTTTTGCCATTGAAAAACATCATGTTATTCATATACCAGAAATGTTTGAAGCTACTGACTGAATGAAAGGAGCTGGCATCTCACTCTCTTTGAATCTTCTTTATCATGCTAGGATTAGCAGGAAAAAGCAAAAAATTTCAGAATTGCACCTTGCAATGTGGAGATTTTACTGTTTGTGCATTTACAATATTCATTGATTTTTGCCATTGAAAAACATGTTTTTCATATACCAGAAATGTTTGAAGCTACTGACTGAATGAAAGGAGCTGGCATCTCACTCTCTTTGAATCTTCTTTATCATGCTAGGATTAGCAGTAAAAAGCAAAAAATTTCAGAATTGCACCTTGCAATGTGGAGATATTACTGTTTGTGCATTTACAATATTCATTGATTTTTGCCATTGAAAAACATGTTTTTCATATACCAGAAATGTTTGAAGCTACTGACTGAATGAAAGGAGCTGGCATCTCACTCTCTTTGAATCTTCTTTTTCATGCTAGGATTAACAGGAAAAAGCAAAAAATTTCAGAATTGCACCTTGCAATGTGGAGATATTACTGTTTGTGCATTTACAATATTCATTGATTTTTGCCATTGAAAAACGTCCAGAAATGTTTGAAGCTACTGACTGAATGAAAGGAGCTGGCATCTCACTCTCTTTGAATCTTCTTTATCATGCTAGGATTAGCAGGAAAAAGCAAAAAATTTCAGAATTGCACCTTGCAATGTGGAGATATTACTGTTTGTGCATTTACAATATTCATTGATTTTTGCCATTGAAAAACATGTTTTTCATATACCAGAAATGTTTGAAGCTACTGACTGAATGAAAGGAGCTGGCATCTCACTCTCTTTGAATCTTCTTTATCATGCTAGGATTAGCAGGAAAAAGCAAAAAATTTCAGAATTGCACCTTGCAATGTGGAGATATTACTGTTTGTGCATTTACAATATTCATTGATTTTTGCCATTGAAAAACGTCCAGAAATGTTTGAAGCTACTGACTGAATGAAAGGAGCTGGCATCTCACTCTCTTTGAATCTTCTTTATCATGCTAGGATTAGCAGGAAAAAGCAAAAAATTTCAGAATTGCACCTTGCAATGTGGAGATATTACTGTTTGTGCATTTACAATATTCATTGATTTTTGCCATTGAAAAACGTCCAGAAATGTTTGAAGCTACTGACTGAATGAAAGGAGCTGGCATCTCACTCTCTTTGAATCTTCTTTATCATGCTAGGATTAGCAGGAAAAAGCAAAAATTTCAGAATTGCATCTTGCAATGTGGAGATATTACTGTTTGTGCATTTACAATATTCATTGATTTTTGCCATTGAAAAACGTCCAGAAATGTTTGAAGCTACTGACTGAATGAAAGGAGCTGGCATCTCACTCTCTTTGAATCTTCTTTATCATGCTAGGATTAACAGGAAAAAGCAAAAAATTTCAGAATTGCACCTTGCAATGTGGAGATATTACTGTTTGTGCATTTACAATATTCATTGATTTTTGCCATTGAAAAACATCATGTTATTCATATACCAGAAATGTTTGAAGCTACTGACTGAATGAAAGGAGCTGGCATCTCACTCTCTTTGAATCTTCTTTATCATGCTAGGATTAGCAGGAAAAAGCAAAAAATTTCAGAATTGCACCTTGCAATGTGGAGATTTTACTGTTTGTGCATTTACAATATTCATTGATTTTTGCCATTGAAAAACATGTTTTTCATATACCAGAAATGTTTGAAACTACTGACTGAATGAAAGGAGCTGGCATCTCACTCTCTTTGAATCTTCTTTATCATGCTAGGATTAGCAGTAAAAAGCAAAAAATTTCAGAATTGCACCTTGCAATGTGGAGATATTACTGTTTGTGCATTTACAATATTCATTGATTTTTGCCATTGAAAAACGTCCAGAAATGTTTGAAGCTACTGACTGAATGAAAGGAGCTGGCATCTCACTCTCTTTGACTCTTCTTTATCATGCTAGGATTAGCAGGAAAAAGCAAAAAAATTTCAGAATTGCACCTTGCAATGTGGAGATATTACTGTTTGTGCATTTACAATATTCATTGATTTTTGCCATTGAAAAACATGTTTTTCATATACCAGAAATGTTTGAAGCTACTGACTGAATGAAAGGAGCTGGCATCTCACTCTCTTTGAATCTTCTTTATCATGGTAGGATTAGCAGGAAAAAGCAAAAAATTTCAGAATTGCACCTTGCAATGTGGAGATATTACTGTTTGTGCATTTACAATATTCATTGATTTTTGCCATTGAAAAACGTCCAGAAATGTTTGAAGCTACTGACTGAATGAAAGGAGCTTGGCATCTCACTCTCTTTGAATCTTCTTTATCATGCTAGGATTAGCAGGAAAAAGCAAAAAATTTCAGAATTGCACCTTGCAATGTGGAGATATTACTGTTTGTGCATTTACAATATTCATTGATTTTTGCCATTGAAAAACATCATGTTATTCATATACCAGAAATGTTTGAAGCTACTGACTGAATGAAAGGAGCTGGCATCTCACTCTCTTTGAATCTTCTTTATCATGCTAGGATTAGCAGGAAAAAGCAAAAAATTTCAGAATTGCACCTTGCAATGTGGAGATTTTACTGTTTGTGCATTTACAATATTCATTGATTTTTGCCATTGAAAAACATGTTTTTCATATACCAGAAATGTTTGAAGCTACTGACTGAATGAAAGGAGCTGGCATCTCACTCTCTTTGAATCTTCTTTATCATGCTAGGATTAGCAGTAAAAAGCAAAAAATTTCAGAATTGCACCTTGCAATGTGGAGATATTACTGTTTGTGCATTTACAATATTCATTGATTTTTGCCATTGAAAAACATGTTTTTCATATACCAGAAATGTTTGAAGCTACTGACTGAATGAAAGGAGCTGGCATCTCACTCTCTTTGAATCTTCTTTTTCATGCTAGGATTAACAGGAAAAAGCAAAAAATTTCAGAATTGCACCTTGCAATGTGGAGATATTACTGTTTGTGCATTTACAATATTCATTGATTTTGCCATTGAAAAACGTCCAGAAATGTTTGAAGCTACTGACTGAATGAAAGGAGCTGGCATCTCACTCTCTTTGAATCTTCTTTATCATGCTAGGATTAGCAGGAAAAAGCAAAAAATTTCAGAATTGCACCTTGCAATGTGGAGATATTACTGTTTGTGCATTTACAATATTCATTGATTTTTGCCATTGAAAAACATGTTTTTCATATACCAGAAATGTTTGAAGCTACTGACTGAATGAAAGGAGCTGGCATCTCACTCTCTTTGAATCTTCTTTATCATGCTAGGATTAGCAGGAAAAAGCAAAAAATTTCAGAATTGCACCTTGCAATGTGGAGATATTACTGTTTGTGCATTTACAATATTCATTGATTTTTGCCATTGAAAAACGTCCAGAAATGTTTGAAGCTACTGACTGAATGAAAGGAGCTGGCATCTCACTCTCTTTGAATCTTCTTTATCATGCTAGGATTAGCAGGAAAAAGCAAAAATTTCAGAATTGCACCTTGCAATGTGGAGATATTACTGTTTGTGCATTTACAATATTCATTGATTTTTGCCATTGAAAAACGTCCAGAAATGTTTGAAGCTACTGACTGAATGAAAGGAGCTGGCATCTCACTCTCTTTGAATCTTCTTTATCATGCTAGGATTAGCAGGAAAAAGCAAAAAATTTCAGAATTGCATCTTGCAATGTG
This sequence comes from Phyllobates terribilis, assembly GCF_046119375.1. Classification (NCBI taxonomy): domain Eukaryota; kingdom Metazoa; phylum Chordata; class Amphibia; order Anura; family Dendrobatidae; genus Phyllobates; species Phyllobates terribilis. The sequence continues at coordinate 4,212 of NW_027364844.1, forward strand.
GAGATATTACTGTTTGTGCATTTACAATATTCATTGATTTTTGCCATTGAAAAACGTCCAGAAATGTTTGAAGCTACTGACTGAATGAAAGGAGCTGGCATCTCACTCTCTTTGAATCTTCTTTATCATGCTAGGATTAGCAGGAAAAAGCAAAAAATTTCAGAATTGCACCTTGCAATGTGGAGATATTACTGTTTGTGCATTTACAATATTCATTGATTTTTGCCATTGAAAAACATGTTTTTCATATACCAGAAATGTTTGAAGCTACTGACTGAATGAAAGGAGCTGGCATCTCACTCTCTTTGAATCTTCTTTATCATGCTAGGATTAACAGGAAAAAGCAAAAAATTTCAGAATTGCACCTTGCAATGTGGAGATATTACTGTTTGTGCATTTACAATATTCATTGATTTTTGCCATTGAAAAACGTCCAGAAATGTTTGAAGCTACTGACTGAATGAAAGGAGCTGGCATCTCACTCTCTTTGAATCTTCTTTATCATGCTAGGATTAGCAGGAAAAAGCAAAAAATTTCAGAATTGCACCTTGCAATGTGGAGATATTACTGTTTGTGCATTTACAATATTCATTGATTTTTGCCATTGAAAAACATCATGTTATTCATATACCAGAAATGTTTGAAGCTACTGACTGAATGAAAGGAGCTGGCATCTCACTCTCTTTGAATCTTCTTTATCATGCTAGGATTAGCAGGAAAAAGCAAAAAATTTCAGAATTGCACCTTGCAATGTGGAGATATTACTGTTTGTGCATTTACAATATTCATTGATTTTTGCCATTGAAAAACATGTTTTTCATATACCAGAAATGTTTGAAGCTACTGACTGAATGAAAGGAGCTGGCATCTCACTCCCTTTGAATCTTCTTTATCATGCTAGGATTAACAGGAAAAAGCAAAAAATTTCAGAATTGCACCTTGCAATGTGGAGATATTACTGTTTGTGCATTTACAATATTCATTGATTTTTGCCATTGAAAAACGTCCAGAAATGTTTGAAGCTACTGACTGAATGAAAGGAGCTGGCATCTCACTCTCTTTGAATCTTCTTTATCATGCTAGGATTAGCAGGAAAAAGCAAAAAATTTCAGAATTGCACCTTGCAATGTGGGATATTACTGTTTGTGCATTTACAATATTCATTCATTTTTGCCATTGAAAAACGTCCAGAGAATGTTTGAAGCTACTGACTGAATGAAAGGAGCTTGGCATCTCACTCTCTTTGAATCTTCTTTATCATGCTAGGATTAGCAGGAAAAAGCAAAAAATTTCAGAATTGCACCTTGCAATGTGGAGATATTACTGTTTGTGCATTTACAATATTCATTGATTTTTGCCATTGAAAAACATCATGTTATTCATATACCAGAAATGTTTGAAGCTACTGACTGAATGAAAGGAGCTGGCATCTCACTCTCTTTGAATCTTCTTTATCATGCTAGGATTACAGGAAAAAGCAAAAATTTCAGAATTGCACCTTGCAATGTGGAGATTTTACTGTTTGTGCATTTACAATATTCATTGATTTTTGCCATTGAAAAACATGTTTTTCATATACCAGAAATGTTTGAAGCTACTGACTGAATGAAAGGAGCTGGCATCTCACTCTCTTTGAATCTTCTTTATCATGCTAGGATTAGCAGTAAAAAGCAAAAAATTTCAGAATTGCACCTTGCAATGTGGAGATATTACTGTTTGTGCATTTACAATATTCATTGATTTTTGCCATTGAAAAACATGTTTTTCATATACCAGAAATGTTTGAAGCTACTGACTGAATGAAAGGAGCTGGCATCTCACTCTCTTTGAATCTTCTTTTTCATGCTAGGATTAACAGGAAAAAGCAAAAAATTTCAGAATTGCACCTTGCAATGTGGAGATATTACTGTTTGTGCATTTACAATATTCATTGATTTTTGCCATTGTAAAACGTCCAGAAATGTTTGAAGCTACTGACTGAATGAAAGGAGCTGGCATCTCACTCTCTTTGAATCTTCTTTATCATGCTAGGATTAGCAGGAAAAAGCAAAAAATTTCAGAATTGCACCTTGCAATGTGGAGATATTACTGTTTGTGCATTTACAATATTCATTGATTTTTGCCATTGAAAAACATGTTTTTCATATACCAGAAATGTTTGAAGCTACTGACTGAATGAAAGGAGCTGGCATCTCACTCTCTTTGAATCTTCTTTATCATGCTAGGATTAGCAGGAAAAAGCAAAAAATTTCAGAATTGCACCTTGCAATGTGGAGATATTACTGTTTGTGCATTTACAATATTCATTGATTTTTGCCATTGAAAAACGTCCAGAATTGTTTGAAGCTACTGACTGAATGAAAGGAGCTGGCATCTCACTCTCTTTGAATCTTCTTTATCATGCTAGGATTAGCAGAAAAAGCAAAAAATTTCAGAATTGCACCTTGCAATGTGGAGATATTACTCTTTTGTGCATTTACAATATTCATTGATTTTTGCCATTGAAAAATGTCCAGAAATGTTTGAAGCTACTGACTGAATGAAAGGAGCTGGCATCTCACTCTCTTTGAATCTTCTTTATCATGCTAGGATTAGCAGGAAAAAGCAAAAAATTTCAGAATTGCATCTTGCAATGTGGAGATATTACTGTTTGTGCATTTACAATATTCATTGATTTTTGCCATTGAAAAACGTCCAGAAATGTTTGAAGCTACTGACTGAATGAAAGGAGCTGGCATCTCACTCTCTTTGAATCTTCTTTATCATGCTAGGATTAACAGGAAAAAGCAAAAAATTTCAGAATTGCACCTTGCAATGTGGAGATATTACTGTTTGTGCATTTACAATATTCATTGATTTTTGCCATTGAAAAACGTCCAGAAATGTTTGAAGCTACTGACTGAATGAAAGGAGCTGGCATCTCACTCTCTTTTGAATCTTCTTTATCATGCTAGGATTAGCAGGAAAAAGCAAAAAAATTTCAGAATTGCACCTTGCAATGTGGAGATATTACTGTTTGTGCATTTACAATATTCATTGATTTTTGCCATTGAAAAACGTCCAGAAATGTTTGAAGCTACTGACTGAATGAAAGGAGCTTGGCATCTCACTCTCTTTGAATCTTCTTTATCATGCTAGGATTAGCAGGAAAAAGCTAAAAATTTCAGAATTGCACCTTGCAATGTGGAGATATTACTGTTTGTGCATTTACAATATTCATTGATTTTTGCCATTGAAAAACATCATGTTATTCATATACCAGAAATGTTTGAAGCTACTGACTGAATGAAAGGAGCTGGCATCTCACTCTCTTTGAATCTTCTTTATCATGCTAGGATTAGCAGGGAAAAGCAAAAATTTCAGAATTGCACCTTGCAATGTGGAGATATTACTGTTTGTGCATTTACAATATTCATTGATTTTTGCCATTGAAAAACATGTTTTTCATATACCAGAAATGTTTGAAGCTACTGACTGAATGAAAGGAGCTGGCATCTCACTCTCTTTGAATCTTCTTTATCATGCTAGGATTAGCAGTAAAAAGCAAAAAAATTTCAGAATTGCACCTTGCAATGTGGAGATATTACTGTTTGTGCATTTACAATATTCATTGATTTTTGCCATTGAAAAACATGTTTTTCATATACCAGAAATGTTTGAAGCTACTGACTGAATGAAAGGAGCTGGCATCTCACTCTCTTTGAATCTTCTTTTTCATGCTAGGATTAACAGGAAAAAGCAAAAAATTTCAGAATTGCACCTTGCAATGTGGAGATATTACTGTTTGTGCATTTACAATATTCATTGATTTTTGCCATTGAAAAACGTCCAGAAATGTTTGAAGCTACTGACTGAATGAAAGGAGCTGGCATCTCACTCTCTTTGAATCTTCTTTATTATGCTAGGATTAGCAGGAAAAAGCAAAAAATTTCAGAATTGCACCTTGCAATGTGGAGATATTACTGTTTGTGCATTTACAATATTCATTGATTTTTGCCATTGAAAAACATGTTTTTCATATACCAGAAATGTTTGAAGCTACTGACTGAATGAAAGGAGCTGGCATCTCACTCTCTTTGAATCTTCTTTATCATGCTAGGATTAGCAGGAAAAAGCAAAAAATTTCAGAATTGCACCTTGCAATGTGGAGATATTACTGTTTGTGCATTTACAATATTCATTGATTTTTGCCATTGAAAAACGTCCAGAAATGTTTGAAGCTACTGACTGAATGAAAGGAGCTGGCATCTCACTCTCTTTGAATCTTCTTTATCATGCTAGGATTAGCAGGAAAAAGCAAAAAATTTCAGAATTGCACCTTGCAATGTGGGGATATTACTGTTTGTGCATTTACAATATTCATTGATTTTTGCCATTGAAAAACGTCCAGAAATGTTTGAAGCTACTGACTGAATGAAAGGAGCTGGCATCTCACTCTCTTTGAATCTTCTTTATCATGCTAGGATTAGCAGGAAAAAGCAAAAAATTTCAGAATTGCATCTTGCAATGTGGAGATATTACTGTTTGTGCATTTACAATATTCATTGATTTTTGCCATTGAAAAACATGTTATTCATATACCAGAAATGTTTGAAGCTACTGACTGAATGAAAGGAGCTGGCAGCTCACTCTCTTTGAATCTTCTTTATCATGCTAGGATTAGCAGGAAAAAGCAAAAAATTTCAGAATTGCACCTTGCAATATGGAGATATTACTGTTTGTGCATTTACAATATTCATTGATTTTTGCCATTGAAAAACATGTTTTTCATATACCAGAAATGTTTGAAGCTACTGACTGAATGAAAGGAGCTGGCATCTCACTCTCTTTGAATCTTCTTTATCATGCTAGGATTAACAGGAAAAAGCAAAAAATTTCAGAATTGCACCTTGCAATGTGGAGATATTACTGTTTGTGCATTTACAATATTCATTGATTTTTGCCATTGAAAAACGTCCAGAAATGTTTGAAGCTACTGACTGAATGAAAGGAGCTGGCATCTCACTCTCTTTGAATCTTCTTTATCATGCTAGGATTAGCAGGAAAAAGCAAAAAAAATCAGAATTGCACCTTGCAATGTGGAGATATTACTGTTTGTGCATTTACAATATTCATTGATTTTTGCCATTGAAACACATGTTTTTCATATACCAGAAATGTTTGAAGCTACTGACTGAATGAAAGGAGCTGGCATCTCACTCTCTTTGAATCTTCTTTATCATGCTAGGATTAGCAGGAAAAAGCAAAAAATTTCAGAATTGCACCTTGCAATGTGGAGATATTACTGTTTGAGCATTTACAATATTCATTGATTTTTGCCATTGAAAAACATGTTTTTCATATACCAGAAATGTTTGAAGCTACTGACTGAATGAAAGGAGCTGGCATCTTTCTCTCTTTGAATCTTCTTTATCATGCTAGGATTAGCAGGAAAAAGCAAAAAATTTCAGAATTGCACCTTGCAATGTGGAGATATTACTGTTTGTGCATTTACAATATTCATTGATTTTTGCCATTGAAAAACGTCCAGAAATGTTTGAAGCTACTGACTGAATGAAAGGAGCTGGCATCTCACTCTCTTTGAATCTTCTTTATCATGCTAGGATTAGCAGGAAAAAGCAAAAAATTTCAGAATTGCACCTTGCAATGTGGAGATATTACTCTTTGTGCATTTACAATATTCATTGATTTTTGCCATTGAAAAACGTCCAGAAATGTTTGAAGCTACTGACTGAATGAAAGGAGCTGGCATCTCACTCTCTTTGAATCTTCTTTATCATGCTAGGATTAGCAGGAAAAAGCAAAAAATTTCAGAATTGCATCTTGCAATGTGGAGATATTACTGTTTGTGCATTTACAATATTCATTGATTTTTGCCATTGAAAAACGTCCAGAAATGTTTGAAGCTACTGACTGAATGAAAGGAGCTGGCATCTCACTCTCTTTGAATCTTCTTTATCATGCTAGGATTAACAGGAAAAAGCAAAAAATTTCAGAATTGCACCTTGCAATGTGGAGATATTACTGTTTGTGCATTTACAATATTCATTGATTTTTGCCATTGAAAAACGTCCAGAAATGTTTGAAGCTACTGACTGAATGAAAGGAGCTGGCATCTCACTCTCTTTGAATCTTCTTTATCATGCTAGGATTAGCAGGAAAAAGCAAAAAATTTCAGAATTGCACCTTGCAATGTGGAGATATTACTGTTTGTGCATTTACAATATTCATTGATTTTTGCCATTGAAAAACGTCCAGAAATGTTTGAAGCTACTGACTGAATGAAAGGAGCTTGGCATCTCACTCTCTTTGAATCTTCTTTATCATGCTAGGATTAGCAGGAAAAAGCTAAAAATTTCAGAATTGCACCTTGCAATGTGGAGATATTACTGTTTGTGCATTTACAATATTCATTGATTTTTGCCATTGAAAAACATCATGTTATTCATATACCAGAAATGTTTGAAGCTACTGACTGAATGAAAGGAGCTGGCATCTCACTCTCTTTGAATCTTCTTTATCATGCTAGGATTAGCAGGAAAAAGCAAAAAATTTCAGAATTGCACCTTGCAATGTGGAGATATTACTGTTTGTGCATTTACAATATTCATTGATTTTTGCCATTGAAAAACATGTTTTTCATATACCAGAAATGTTTGAAGCTACTGACTGAATGAAAGGAGCTGGCATCTCACTCTCTTTGAATCTTCTTTATCATGCTAGGATTAGCAGTAAAAAGCAAAAAATTTCAGAATTGCACCTTGCAATGTGGAGATATTACTGTTTGTGCATTTACAATATTCATTGATTTTTGCCATTGAAAAACATGTTTTTCATATACCAGAAATGTTTGAAGCTACTGACTGAATGAAAGGAGCTGGCATCTCACTCTCTTTGAATCTTCTTTTTCATGCTAGGATTAACAGGAAAAAGCAAAAAATTTCAGAATTGCACCTTGCAATGTGGAGATATTACTGTTTGTGCATTTACAATATTCATTGATTTTTGCCATTGAAAAACGTCCAGAAATGTTTGAAGCTACTGACTGAATGAAAGGAGCTGGCATCTCACTCTCTTTGAATCTTCTTTATCATGCTAGGATTAGCAGGAAAAAGCAAAAAATTTCAGAATTGCACCTTGCAATGTGGAGATATTACTGTTTGTGCATTTACAATATTCATTGATTTTTGCCATTGAAAAACATGTTTTTCATATACCAGAAATGTTTGAAGCTACTGACTGAATGAAAGGAGCTGGCATCTCACTCTCTTTGAATCTTCTTTATCATGCTAGGATTAGCAGGAAAAAGCAAAAAATTTCAGAATTGCACCTTGCAATGTGGAGATATTACTGTTTGTGCATTTACAATATTCATTGATTTTTGCCATTGAAAAACGTCCAGAAATGTTTGAAGCTACTGACTGAATGAAAGGAGCTGGCATCTCACTCTCTTTGAATCTTCTTTATCATGCTAGGATTAGCAGGAAAAAGCAAAAAATTTCAGAATTGCACCTTGCAATGTGGAGATATTACTGTTTGTGCATTTACAATATTCATTGATTTTTGCCATTGAAAAACGTCCAGAAATGTTTGAAGCTACTGACTGAATGAAAGGAGCTGGCATCTCACTCTCTTTGAATCTTCTTTATCATGCTAGGATTAGCAGGAAAAAGCAAAAAATTTCAGAATTGCATCTTGCAATGTGGAGATATTACTGTTTGTGCATTTACAATATTCATTGATTTTTGCCATTGAAAAACATGTTATTCATATACCAGAAATGTTTGAAGCTACTGACTGAATGAAAGGAGCTGGCATCTCACTCTCTTTGAATCTTCTTTATCATGCTAGGATTAGCAGGAAAAAGCAAAAAATTTCAGAATTGCACCTTGCAATATGGAGATATTACTGTTTGTGCATTTACAATATTCATTGATTTTTGCCATTGAAAAACATGTTTTTCATATACCAGAAATGTTTGAAGCTACTGACTGAATGAAAGGAGCTGGCATCTCACTCTCTTTGAATCTTCTTTATCATGCTAGGATTAACAGGAAAAAGCAAAAAATTTCAGAATTGCACCTTGCAATGTGGAGATATTACTGTTTGTGCATTTACAATATTCATTGATTTTTGCCATTGAAAAACGTCCAGAAATGTTTGAAGCTACTGACTGAATGAAAGGACCTGGCATCTCACTCTCTTTGAATCTTCTTTTTCATGCTAGGATTAGCAGGAAAAAGCAAAAAAAATCAGAATTGCACCTTGCAATGTGGAGATATTACTGTTTGTGCATTTACAATATTCATTTATTTTTGCCATTGAAACACATGTTTTTCATATACCAGAAATGTTTGAAGCTACTGACTGAATGAAAGGAGCTGGCATCTCACTCTCTTTGAATCTTCTTTATCATGCTAGGATTAGCAGGAAAAAGCAAAAAATTTCAGAATTGCACCTTGCAATGTGGAGATATTACTGTTTGTGCATTTACAATATTCATTGATTTTTGCCATTGAAAAACATGTTTTTCATATACCAGAAATGTTTGAAGCTACTGACTGAATGAAAGGAGCTGGCATCTTACTCTCTTTGAATCTTCTTTATCATGCTAGGATTAGCAGGAAAAAGCAAAAAATTTCAGAATTGCACCTTGCAATGTGGAGATATTACTGTTTGTGCATTTACAATATTCATTGATTTTTGCCATTGAAAAACATGTTTTTCATATACCAGAAATGTTTGAAGCTACTGACTGAATGAAAGGAGCTGGCATCTCACTCTCTTTGAATCTTCTTTATCATGCTAGGATTAACAGGAAAAAGCAAAAAATTTCAGAATTGCACCTTGCAATGTGGAGATATTACTGTTTGTGCATTTACAATATTCATTGATTTTTGCCATTGAAAAACGTCCAGAAATGTTTGAAGCTACTGACTGAATGAAAGGAGCTGGCATCTCACTCTCTTTGAATCTTCTTTATCATGCTAGGATTAGCAGGAAAAAGCAAAAAATTTCAGAATTGCACCTTGCAATGTGGAGATATTACTGTTTGTGCATTTACAATATTCATTGATTTTTGCCATTGAAAAACATGTTTTTCATATACCAGAAATGTTTGAAGCTACTGACTGAATGAAAGGAGCTGGCATCTCACTCTCTTTGAATCTTCTTTATCATGCTAGGATTAGCAGGAAAAAGCAAAAAATTTCAGAATTGCACCTTGCAATGTGGAGATATTACTGTTTGTGCATTTACAATATTCATTGATTTTTGCCATTGAAAAACATGTTTTTCATATACCAGAAATGTTTGAAGCTACTGACTGAATGAAAGGAGCTGGCATCTCACTCTCTTTGAATCTTCTTTATCATGCTAGGATTAACAGGAAAAAGCAAAAAATTTCAGAATTGCACCTTGCAATGTGGAGATATTACTGTTTGTGCATTTGCAATATTCATTGATTTTTGCCATTGAAAAACATGTTTTTCATATACCAGAAATGTTTGAAGCTACTGACTGAATGAAAGGAGCTGGCATCTCACTCTCTTTGAATCTTCTTTATCATGCTAGGATTAGCAGGAAAAAGCAAAAAATTTCAGAATTGCACCTTGCAATGTGGAGATATTACTGTTTGTGCATTTACAATATTCATTGATTTTTGCCATTGAAAAACATGTTTTTCATATACCAGAAATGTTTGAAGCTACTGACTGAATGAAAGGAGCTGGCATCTCACTCTCTTTGAATCTTCTTTATCATGCTAGGATTAACAGGAAAAAGCAAAAAATTTCAGAATTGCACCTTGAAATGTGGAGATATTACTGTTTGTGCATTTACAATATTCATTGATTTTTGCCATTGAAAAACGTCCAGAAATGTTTGAAGCTACTGACTGAATGAAAGGAGCTGGCATCTCACTCTCTTTGAATCTTCTTTATCATGCTAGGATTAGCAGGAAAAAGCAAAAAATTTCAGAATTGCACCTTGCAATGTGGAGATATTACTGTTTGTGCATTTACAATATTCATTGATTTTTGCCATTGAAAAACATGTTTTTCATATACCAGAAATGTTTGAAGCTACTGACTGAATGAAAGGAGCTGGCATCTCACTCTCTTTGAATCTTCTTTTTCATGCTAGGATTAACAGGAAAAAGCAAAAAATTTCAGAATTGCACCTTGCAATGTGGAGATATTACTGTTTGTGCATTTACAATATTCATTGATTTTTGCCATTGAAAAACGTCCAGAAATGTTTGAAGCTACTGACTGAATGAAAGGAGCTGGCATCTCACTCTCTTTGAATCTTCTTTATCATGCTAGGATTAGCAGTAAAAAGCAAAAAATTTCAGAATTGCACCTTGCAATGTGGAGATATTACTGTTTGTGCATTTACAATATTCATTGATTTTTGCCATTGAAAAACATGTTTTTCATATACCAGAAATGTTTGAAGCTACTGACTGAATGAAAGGAGCTGGCATCTCACTCTCTTTGAATCTTCTTTTTAATGCTAGGATTAACAGGAAAAAGCAAAAAATTTCAGAATTGCACCTTGCAATGTGGAGATATTACTGTTTGTGCATTTACAATATTCATTGATTTTTGCCATTGAAAAACGTCCAGAAATGTTTGAAGCTACTGACTGAATGAAAGGAGCTGGCATCTCACTCTCTTTGAATCTTCTTTATCATGCTAGGATTAGCAGGAAAAAGCAAAAAATTTCAGAATTGCACCTTGCAATGTGGAGATATTACTGTTTGTGCATTTACAATATTCATTGATTTTTGCCATTGAAAAACATGTTTTTCATATACCAGAAATGTTTGAAGCTACTGACTGAATGAAAGGAGCTGGCATCTCACTCTCTTTGAATCTTCTTTATCATGCTAGGATTAGCAGGAAAAAGCAAAAAATTTCAGAATTGCACCTTGCAATGTGGAGATATTACTGTTTGTGCATTTACAATATTCATTGATTTTTGCCATTGAAAAACGTCCAGAAATGTTTGAAGCTACTGACTGAATGAAAGGAGCTGGCATCTCACTCTCTTTGAATCTTCTTTATCATGCTAGGATTAGCAGGAAAAAGCAAAAAAAATCAGAATTGCACCTTGCAATGTGGAGATATTACTGTTTGTGCATTTACAATATTCATTGATTTTTGCCATTGAAAAACATGTTTTTCATATACCAGAAATGTTTGAAGCTACTGACTGAATGAAAGGAGCTGGCATCTCACTCTCTTTGAATCTTCTTTTTCATGCTAGGATTAACAGGAAAAAGCAAAAAATTTCAGAATTGCACCTTGCAATGTGGAGATATTACTGTTTGTGCATTTACAATATTCATTGATTTTTGCCATTGAAAAACGTCCAGAAATGTTTGAAGCTACTGACTGAATGAAAGGAGCTGGCATCTCACTCTCTTTGAATCTTCTTTATCATGCTAGGATTAGCAGTAAAAAGCAAAAAATTTCAGAATTGCACCTTGCAATGTGGAGATATTACTGTTTGTGCATTTACAATATTCATTGATTTTTGCCATTGAAAAACATGTTTTTCATATACCAGAAATGTTTGAAGCTACTGACTGAATGAAAGGAGCTGGCATCTCACTCTCTTTGAATCTTCTTTTTAATGCTAGGATTAACAGGAAAAAGCAAAAAATTTCAGAATTGCACCTTGCAATGTGGAGATATTACTGTTTGTGCATTTACAATATTCATTGATTTTTGCCATTGAAAAACGTCCAGAAATGTTTGAAGCTACTGACTGAATGAAAGGAGCTGGCATCTCACTCTCTTTGAATCTTCTTTATCATGCTAGGATTAGCAGGAAAAAGCAAAAAATTTCAGAATTGCACCTTGCAATGTGGAGATATTACTGTTTGTGCATTTACAATATTCATTGATTTTTGCCATTGAAAAACATGTTTTTCATATACCAGAAATGTTTGAAGCTACTGACTGAATGAAAGGAGCTGGCATCTCACTCTCTTTGAATCTTCTTTATCATGCTAGGATTAGCAGGAAAAAGCAAAAAATTTCAGAATTGCACCTTGCAATGTGGAGATATTACTGTTTGTGCATTTACAATATTCATTGATTTTTGCCATTGAAAAACGTCCAGAAATGTTTGAAGCTACTGACTGAATGAAAGGAGCTGGCATCTCACTCTCTTTGAATCTTCTTTATCATGCTAGGATTAGCAGGAAAAAGCAAAAAATTTCAGAATTGCACCTTGCAATGTGGAGATATTACTGTTTGTGCATTTACAATATTCATTGATTTTTGCCATTGAAAAACGTCCAGAAATGTTTGAAGCTACTGACTGAATGAAAGGAGCTGGCATCTCACTCTCTTTGAATCTTCTTTATCATGCTAGGATTAGCAGGAAAAAGCAAAAAATTTCAGAATTGCATCTTGCAATGTGGAGATATTACTGTTTGTGCATTTACAATATTCATTGATTTTTGCCATTGAAAAACATGTTATTCATATACCAGAAATGTTTGAAGCTACTGACTGAATGAAAGGAGCTGGCATCTCACTCTCTTTGAATCTTCTTTATCATGCTAGGATTTGCAGGAAAAAGCAAAAAATTTCAGAATTGCACCTTGCAATATGGAGATATTACTGTTTGTGCATTTACAATATTCATTGATTTTTGCCATTGAAAAACATGTTTTTCATATACCAGAAATGTTTGAAGCTACTGACTGAATGAAAGGAGCTGGCATCTCACTCTCTTTGAATCTTCTTTATCATGCTAGGATTAGCAGGAAAAAGCAAAAAATTTCAGAATTGCACCTTGCAATGTGGAGATATTACTGTTTGTGCATTTACAATATTCATTGATTTTTGCCATTGAAAAACGTCCAGAAATGTTTGAAGCTACTGACTGAATGAAAGGAGCTGGCATCTCACTCTCTTTGAATCTTCTTTATCATGCTAGGATTAGCAGGAAAAAGCAAAAAAAATCAGAATTGCACCTTGCAATGTGGAGATATTACTGTTTGTGCATTTACAATATTCATTGATTTTTGCCATTGAAACACATGTTTTTCATATACCAGAAATGTTTGAAGCTACTGACTGAATGAAAGGAGCTGGCATCTCACTCTCTTTGAATCTTCTTTATCATGCTAGGATTAGCAGGAAAAAGCAAAAAATTTCAGAATTGCACCTTGCAATGTGGAGATATTACTGTTTGTGCATTTACAATATTCATTGATTTTTGCCATTGAAAAACATGTTTTTCATATACCAGAAATGTTTGAAGCTACTGACTGAATGAAAGGAGCTGGCATCTTACTCTCTTTGAATCTTCTTTATCATGCTAGGATTAGCAGGAAAAAGCAAAAAATTTCAGAATTGCACCTTGCAATGTGGAGATATTACTGTTTGTGCATTTACAATATTCATTGATTTTTGCCATTGAAAAACATGTTTTTCATATACCAGAAATGTTTGAAGCTACTGACTGAATGAAAGGAGCTGGCATCTCACTCTCTTTGAATCTTCTTTATCATGCTAGGATTAACAGGAAAAAGCAAAAAATTTCAGAATTGCACCTTGCAATGTGGAGATATTACTGTTTGTGCATTTACAATATTCATTGATTTTTGCCATTGAAAAACGTCCAGAAATGTTTGAAGCTACTGACTGAATGAAAGGAGCTGGCATCTCACTCTCTTTGAATCTTCTTTATCATGCTAGGATTAGCAGGAAAAAGCAAAAAATTTCAGAATTGCACCTTGCAATGTGGAGATATTACTGTTTGTGCATTTACAATATTCATTGATTTTTGCCATTGAAAAACATGTTTTTCATATACCAGAAATGTTTGAAGCTACTGACTGAATGAAAGGAGCTGGCATCTCACTCTCTTTGAATCTTCTTTATCATGCTAGGATTAGCAGGAAAAAGCAAAAAATTTCAGAATTGCACCTTGCAATGTGGAGATATTACTGTTTGTGCATTTACAATATTCATTGATTTTTGCCATTGAAAAACATGTTTTTCATATACCAGAAATGTTTGAAGCTACTGACTGAATGAAAGGAGCTGGCATCTCACTCTCTTTGAATCTTCTTTATCATGCTAGGATTAACAGGAAAAAGCAAAAAATTTCAGAATTGCACCTTGCAATGTGGAGATATTACTGTTTGTGCATTTACAATATTCATTGATTTTTGCCATTGAAAAACATGTTTTTCATATACCAGAAATGTTTGAAGCTACTGACTGAATGAAAGGAGCTGGCATCTCACTCTCTTTGAATCTTCTTTATCATGCTAGGATTAGCAGGAAAAAGCAAAAAATTTCAGAATTGCACCTTGCAATGTGGAGATATTACTGTTTGTGCATTTACAATATTCATTGATTTTTGCCATTGAAAAACATGTTTTTCATATACCAGAAATGTTTGAAGCTACTGACTGAATGAAAGGAGCTGGCATCTCACTCTCTTTGAATCTTCTTTATCATGCTAGGATTAACAGGAAAAAGCAAAAAATTTCAGAATTGCACCTTGCAATGTGGAGATATTACTGTTTGTGCATTTACAATATTCATTGATTTTTGCCATTGAAAAACGTCCAGAAATGTTTGAATCTAATGACTGAATGAAAGGAGCTGGCATCTCACTCTCTTTGAATCTTCTTTATCATGCTAGGATTAGCAGGAAAAAGCAAAAAATTTCAGAATTGCACCTTGCAATGTGGAGATATTACTGTTTGTGCATTTACAATATTCATTGATTTTTGCCATTGAAAAACGTCCAGAAATGTTTGAACCTACTGACTGAATGAAAGGAGCTGGCATCTCACTCTCTTTGAATCTTCTTTATCATGCTAGGATTAGCAGGAAAAAGCAAAAAATTTCAGAATTGCATCTTGCAATGTGGAGATATTACTGTTTGTGCATTTACAATATTCATTGATTTTTGCCATTGAAAAACATGTTATTCATATACCAGAAATGTTTGAAGCTACTGACTGAATGAAAGGAGCTGGCATCTCACTCTCTTTGAATCTTCTTTATCATGCTAGGATTAACAGGAAAAAGCAAAAAATTTCAGAATTGCACCTTGCAATGTGGAGATATTACTGTTTGTGCATTTACAATATTCATTGATTTTTGCCATTGAAAAACGTTCAGAAATGTTTGAAGCTACTGACTGAATGAAAGGAGCTGGCATCTCACTCTCTTTGAATCTTCTTTATCATGCTAGGATTAGCAGGAAAAAGCAAAAAATTTCAGAATTGCACCTTGCAATGTGGAGATATTACTGTTTGTGCATTTACAATATTCATTGATTTTTGCCATTGAAAAACATGTTTTTCATATACCAGAAATGTTTGAAGCTACTGACTGAATGAAAGGAGCTGGCATCTCACTCTCTTTGAATCTTCTTTATCATGCTAGGATTAGCAGGAAAAAGCAAAAAATTTCAGAATTGCACCTTGCAATGTGGAGATATTACTGTTTGTGCATTTACAATATTCATTGATTTTTGCCATTGAAAAACGTCCAGAAATGTTTGAAGCTACTGACTGAATGAAAGGAGCTGGCATCTCACTCTCTTTGAATCTTCTTTATCATGCTAGGATTAGCAGGAAAAAGCAAAAAATTTCAGAATTGCACCTTGCAATGTGGAGATATTACTGTTTGTGCATTTACAATATTCATTGATTTTTGCCATTGAAAAACATGTTTTTCATATACCAGAAATGTTTGAAGCTACTGACTGAATGAAAGGAGCTGGCATCTCACTCTCTTTGAATCTTCTTTATCATGCTAGGATTAGCAGGAAAAAGCAAAAAATTTCAGAATTGCACCTTGCAATGTGGAGATATTACTGTTTGTGCATTTACAATATTCATTGATTTTTGCCATTGAAAAACATGTTTTTCATATACCAGAAATGTTTGAAGCTACTGACTGAATGAAAGGAGCTGGCATCTCACTCTCTTTGAATCTTCTTTATCATGCTAGGATTAACAGGAAAAAGCAAAAAATTTCAGAATTGCACCTTGCAATGTGGAGATATTACTGTTTGTGCATTTACAATATTCATTGATTTTTGCCATTGAAAAACGTCCAGAAATGTTTGAAGCTACTTACTGAATGAAAGGAGCTGGCATCTCACTCTCTTTGAATCTTCTTTATCATGGTAGGATTAGCAGGAAAAAGCAAAAAATTTCAGAATTGCACCTTGCAATGTGGAGATATTACTGTTTGTGCATTTACAATATTCATTGATTTTTGCCATTGAAAAACATGTTTTTCATATACCAGAAATGTTTGAAGCTACTGACTGAATGAAAGGAGCTGGCATCTCACTCTCTTTGAATCTTCTTTATCATGCTAGGATTAGCAGGAAAAAGCAAAAAATTTCAGAATTGCACCTTGCAATGTGGAGATATTACTGTTTGTGCATTTACAATATTCATTGATTTTTGCCATTGAAAAACGTCCAGAAATGTTTGAAGCTACTGACTGAATGAAAGGAGCTGGCATCTCACTCTCTTTGAATCTTCTTTATCATGCTAGGATTAGCAGGAAAAAGCAAAAAATTTCAGAATTGCACCTTGCAATGTGGAGATATTACTGTTTGTGCATTTACAATATTCATTGATTTTTGCCATTGAAAAACATGTTTTTCATATACCAGAAATGTTTGAAGCTACTGACTGAATGAAAGGAGCTGGCATCTCACTCTCTTTGAATCTTCTTTATCATGCTAGGATTAGCAGGAAAAAGCAAAAAATTTCAGAATTGCACCTTGCAATGTGGAGATATTACTGTTTGTGCATTTACAATATTCATTGATTTTTGCCATTGAAAAACATGTTTTTCATATACCAGAAATGTTTGAAGCTTCTGACTGAATGAAAGGAGCTGGCATCTCACTCTCTTTGAATCTTCTTTATCATGCTAGGATTAACAGGAAAAAGCAAAAAATTTCAGAATTGCACCTTGCAATGTGGAGATATTACTGTTTGTGCATTTACAATATTCATTGATTTTTGCCATTGAAAAACGTCCAGAAATGTTTGAAGCTACTTACTGAATGAAAGGAGCTGGCATCTCACTCTCTTTGAATCTTCTTTATCATGGTAGGATTAGCAGGAAAAAGCAAAAAATTTCAGAATTGCACCTTGCAATGTGGAGATATTACTGTTTGTGCATTTACAATATTCATTGATTTTTGCCATTGAAAAACATCATGTTATTCATATACCAGAAATGTTTGAAGCTACTGACTGAATGAAAGGAGCTGGCATCTCACTCTCTTTGAATCTTCTTTATCATGCTAGGATTAGCAGGAAAAAGCAAAAAATTTCAGAATTGCACCTTGCAATGTGGAGATATTACTGTTTGTGCATTTACAATATTCATTGATTTTTGCCATTGAAAAACATGTTTTTCATATACCAGAAATGTTTGAAGCTACTGACTGAATGAAAGGAGCTGGCATCTCACTCTCTTTGAATCTTCTTTATCATGCTAGGATTAACAGGAAAAAGCAAAAAATTTCAGAATTGCACCTTGCAATGTGGAGATATTACTGTTTGTGCATTTACAATATTCATTGATTTTTGCCATTGAAAAACGTCCAGAAATGTTTGAAGCTACTGACTGAATGAAAGGAGCTGGCATCTCACTCTCTTTGAATCTTCTTTATCATGCTAGGATTAGCAGGAAAAAGCAAAAAATTTCAGAATTGCACCTTGCAATGTGGAGATATTACTGTTTGTGCATTTACAATATTCATTGATTTTTGCCATTGAAAAACATGTTTTTCATATACCAGAAATGTTTGAAGCTACTGACTGAATGAAAGGAGCTGGCATCTCACTCTCTTTGAATCTTCTTTATCATGCTAGGATTAGCAGGAAAAAGCAAAAAATTTCAGAATTGCACCTTGCAATGTGGAGATATTACTGTTTGTGCATTTGCAATATTCATTGATTTTTGCCATTGAAAAACGTCCAGAAATGTTTGAAGCTACTGACTGAATGAAAGGAGCTGGCATCTCACTCTCTTTGAATCTTCTTTATCATGCTAGGATTAGCAGGAAAAAGCAAAAAATTTCAGAATTGCACCTTGCAATGTGGAGATATTACTGTTTGTGCATTTACAATATTCATTGATTTTTGCCATTGAAAAACGTCCAGAAATGTTTGAAGCTACTGACTGAATGAAAGGAGCTGGCATCTCACTCTCTTTGAATCTTCTTTATCATGCTAGGATTAGCAGGAAAAAGCAAAAAATTTCAGAATTGCACCTTGCAATGTGGAGATATTACTGTTTGTGCATTTACAATATTCATTGATTTTTGCCATTGAAAAACATGTTTTTCATATACCAGAAATGTTTGAAGCTACTGACTGAATGAAAGGAGCTGGCATCTCACTCTCTTTGAATCTTCTTTATCATGCTAGGATTAGCAGGAAAAAGCAAAAAATTTCAGAATTGCACCTTGCAATGTGGAGATATTACTGTTTGTGCATTTACAATATTCATTGATTTTTGCCATTGAAAAACATGTTTTTCATATACCAGAAATGTTTGAAGCTACTGACTGAATGAAAGGAGCTGGCATCTCACTCTCTTTGAATCTTCTTTATCATGCTAGGATTAACAGGAAAAAGCAAAAAATTTCAGAATTGCACCTTGCAATGTGGAGATATTACTGTTTGTGCATTTACAATATTCATTGATTTTTGCCATTGAAAAACGTCCAGAAATGTTTGAAGCTACTGACTGAATGAAAGGAGCTGGCATCTCACTCTCTTTGAATCTTCTTTATCATGCTAGGATTAGCAGGAAAAAGCAAAAAATTTCAGAATTGCACCTTGCAATGTGGAGATATTACTGTTTGTGCATTTACAATATTCATTGATTTTTGCCATTGAAAAACATCATGTTATTCATATACCAGAAATGTTTGAAGCTACTGACTTAATGAAAGGAGCTGGCATCTCACTCTCTTTGAATCTTCTTTATCATGCTAGGATTAGCAGGAAAAAGCAAAAAATTTCAGAATTGCACCTTGCAATGTGGAGATATTACTGTTTGTGCATTTACAATATTCATTGATTTTTGCCATTGAAAAACATGTTTTTCATATACCAGAAATGTTTGAAGCTACTGACTGAATGAAAGGAGCTGGCATCTCACTCCCTTTGAATCTTCTTTATCATGCTAGGATTAACAGGAAAAAGCAAAAAATTTCAGAATTGCACCTTGCAATGTGGAGATATTACTGTTTGTGCATTTACAATATTCATTGATTTTTGCCATTGAAAAACGTCCAGAAATGTTTGAAGCTACTGACTGAATGAAAGGAGCTGGCATCTCACTCTCTTTGAATCTTCTTTATCATGCTAGGATTAGCAGGAAAAAGCAAAAAATTTCAGAATTGCACCTTGCAATGTGGAGATATTACTGTTTGTGCATTTACAATATTCATTGATTTTTGCCATTGAAAAACATGTTTTTCATATACCAGAAATGTTTGAAGCTACTGACTGAATGAAAGGAGCTGGCATCTCACTCTCTTTGAATCTTCTTTATCATGCTAGGATTAGCAGGAAAAAGCAAAAAATTTCAGAATTGCACCTTGCAATGTGGAGATATTACTGTTTGTGCATTTACAATATTCATTGATTTTTGCCATTGAAAAACGTCCAGAAATGTTTGAAGCTACTGACTGAATGAAAGGAGCTGGCATCTCACTCTCTTTGAATCTTCTTTATCATGCTAGGATTAGCAGGAAAAAGCAAAAAATTTCAGAATTGCACCTTGCAATGTGGAGGTATTACGGTTTGTGCATTTACAATATTCATTGATTTTTGCCATTGAAAAACGTCCAGAAATGTTTGAAGCTACTGACTGAATGAAAGGAGCTGGCATCTCACTCTCTTTGAATCTTCTTTATCATGCTAGGATTAGCAGGAAAAAGCAAAAAATTTCAGAATTGCACCTTGCAATGTGGAGATATTACTGTTTGTGCATTTACAATATTCATTGATTTTTGCCATTGAAAAACATGTTTTTCATAAACCAGAAATGTTTGAAGCTACTGACTGAATGAAAGGAGCTGGCATCTCACTCTCTTTGAATCTTCTTTATCATGCTAGGATTAGCAGGAAAAAGCAAAAAATTTCAGAATTGCACCTTGCAATGTGGAGATATTACTGTTTGTGCATTTACAATATTCATTGATTTTTGCCATTGAAAAACATGTTTTTCATATACCAGAAATGTTTGAAGCTACTGACTGAATGAAAGGAGCTGGCATCTCACTCTCTTTGAATCTTCTTTATCATGCTAGGATTAACAGGAAAAAGCAAAAATTTCAGAATTGCACCTTGCAATGTGGAGATATTACTGTTTGTGCATTTACAATATTCATTGATTTTTGCCATTGAAAAACGTCCAGAAATGTTTGAAGCTACTGACTGAATGAAAGGAGCTGGCATCTCACTCTCTTTGAATCTTCTTTATCATGCTAGGATTAGCAGGAAAAAGCAAAAAATTTCAGAATTGCACCTTGCAATGTGGCGATATTACTGTTTGTGCATTTACAATATTCATTGATTTTTGCCATTGAAAAACATCATGTTATTCATATACCAGAAATGTTTGAAGCTACTGATTGAATGAAAGGAGCTGGCATCTCACTCTCTTTGAATCTTCTTTATCATGCTAGGATTAGCAGGAAAAAGCAAAAAATTTCAGAATTGCACTTTGCAATGTGGAGATATTACTGTTTGTGCATTTACAATATTCATTGATTTTTGCTATTGAAAAACATGTTTTTCATATACCAGAAATGTTTGAAGCTACTGACTGAATGAAAGGAGCTGGCATCTCACTCCCTTTGAATCTTCTTTATCATGCTAGGATTAACAGGAAAAAGCAAAAAATTTCAGAATTGCACCTTGCAATGTGGAGATATTACTGTTTGTGCATTTACAATATTCATTGATTTTTGCCATTGAAAAACATCCAGAAATGTTTGAAGCTACTGACTGAATGAAAGGAGCTGGCATCTCACTCTCTTTGAATCTTCTTTATCATGCTAGGATTAGCAGGAAAAAGCAAAAAATTTCAGAATTGCACCTTGCAATGTGGAGATATTACTGTTTGTGCATTTACAATATTCATTGATTTTTGCCATTGAAAAACGTCCAGAAATGTTTGAAGCTACTGACTGAATGAAAGGAGCTTGGCATCTCACTCTCTTTGAATCTTCTTTATCATGCTAGGATTAGCAGGAAAAAGCAAAAAATTTCAGAAATGCACCTTGCAATGTGGAGATATTACTGTTTGTGCATTTACAATATTCATTGATTTTTGCCATTGAAAAACATCATGTTATTCATATACCAGAAATGTTTGAAGCTACTGACTGAATGAAAGGAGCTGGCATCTCACTCTCTTTGAATCTTCTTTATCATGCTAGGATTAGCAGGAAAAAGCAAAAAAT
Source organism: Phyllobates terribilis (assembly GCF_046119375.1). Classification (NCBI taxonomy): domain Eukaryota; kingdom Metazoa; phylum Chordata; class Amphibia; order Anura; family Dendrobatidae; genus Phyllobates; species Phyllobates terribilis. The sequence goes on from NW_027364844.1 coordinate 25,719, forward strand.
TTCACAATTGCACCTTGCAATGTGGAGATTTTACTGTTTGTGCATTTACAATATTCATTGATTTTTGCCATTGAAAAACATGTTTTTCATATACCAGAAATGTTTGAAGCTACTGACTGAATGAAAGGAGCTGGCATCTCACTCTCTTTGAATCTTCTTTATCATGCTAGGATTAGCAGTAAAAAGCAAAAAATTTCAGAATTGCACCTTGCAATGTGGAGATATTACTGTTTGTGCATTTACAATATTCATTGATTTTTGCCATTGAAAAACATGTTTTTCAAAAACCAGAAATGTTTGAAGCTACTGACTGAATGAAAGGAGCTGGCATCTCACTCTCTTTGAATCTTCTTTTTCATGCTAGGATTAACAGGAAAAAGCAAAAAATTTCAGAATTGCACCTTGCAATGTGGAGATATTACTGTTTGTGCATTTACAATATTCATTGATTTTTGCCATTGAAAAACGTCCAGAAATGTTTGAAGCTACTGACTGAATGAAAGGAGCTGGCATCTCACTCTCTTTGAATCTTCTTTATCATGCTAGGATTAGCAGGAAAAAGCAAAAAATTTCAGAATTGCACCTTGCAATGTGGAGATATTACTGTTTGTGCATTTACAATATTCATTGATTTTTGCCATTGAAAAACATGTTTTTCATATACCAGAAATGTTTGAAGCTACTGACTGAATGAAAGGAGCTGGCATCTCACTCTCTTTGAATCTTCTTTATCATGCTAGGATTAGCAGGAAAAAGCAAAAAATTTCAGAATTGCACCTTGCAATGTGGAGATATTACTGTTTGTGCATTTACAATATTCATTGATTTTTGCCATTGAAAAACGTCCAGAAATGTTTGAAGCTACTGACTGAATGAAAGGAGCTGGCATCTCACTCTCTTTGAATCTTCTTTATCATGCTAGGATTAACAGGAAAAAGCAAAAAATTTCAGAATTGCACCTTGCAATGTGGAGATATTACTGTTTGTGCATTTACAATATTCATTGATTTTTGCCATTGAAAAACGTCCAGAAATGTTTGAAGCTACTGACTGAATGAAAGGAGCTGGCATCTCACTCTCTTTGAATCTTCTTTATCATGCTAGGATTAGCAGGAAAAAGCAAAAAATTTCAGAATTGCACCTTGCAATGTGGAGATATTACTGTTTGTGCATTTACAATATTCATTGATTTTTGCCATTGAAAAACGTCCAGAAATGTTTGAAGCTACTGACTGAATGAAAGGAGCTTGGCATCTCACTCTCTTTGAATCTTCTTTATCATGCTAGGATTAGCAGGAAAAAGCAAAAAATTTCAGAATTGCACCTTGCAATGTTGAGATATTACTGTTTGTGCATTTACAATATTCATTGATTTTTGCCATTGAAAAACATCATGTTATTCATATACCAGAAATGTTTGAAGCTACTGACTGAATGAAAGGAGCTGGCATCTCACTCTCTTTGAATCTTCTTTATCATGCTAGGATTAGCAGGAAAAAGCAAAAAATTTCAGATTTGCACCTTGCAATGTGGAGATATTACTGTTTGTGCATTTACAATATTCATTGATTTTTGCCATTGAAAAACATGTTTTTCATATACCAGAAATGTTTGAAGCTACTGACTGAATGAAAGGAGCTGGCATCTCACTCTCTTTGAATCTTCTTTATCATGCTAGGATTAGCAGTAAAAAGCAAAAAATTTCAGAATTGCACCTTGCAATGTGGAGATATTACTGTTTGTGCATTTACAATATTCATTGATTTTTGCCATTGAAAAACATGTTTTTCATATACCAGAAATGTTTGAAGCTACTGACTGAATGAAAGGAGCTGGCATCTCACTCTCTTTGAATCTTCTTTTTCATGCTAGGATTAACAGGAAAAAGCAAAAAATTTCAGAATTGCACCTTGCAATGTGGAGATATTACTGTTTGTGCATTTACAATATTCATTGATTTTTGCCATTGAAAAACGTCCAGAAATGTTTGAAGCTACTGACTGAATGAAAGGAGCTGGCATCTCACTCTCTTTGAATCTTCTTTATCATGCTAGGATTAGCAGGAAAAAGCAAAAAATTTCAGAATTGCACCTTGCAATGTGGAGATATTACTGTTTGTGCATTTACAATATTCATTGATTTTTGCCATTGAAAAACATGTTTTTCATATACCAGAAATGTTTGAAGCTACTGACTGAATGAAAGGAGCTGGCATCTCACTCTCTTTGAATCTTCTTTATCATGCTAGGATTAGCAGGAAAAAGCAAAAAATTTCAGAATTGCACCTTGCAATGTGGAGATATTACTGTTTGTGCATTTACAATATTCATTGATTTTTGCCATTGAAAAACGTCCAGAAATGTTTGAAGCTACTGACTGAATGAAAGGAGCTGGCATCTCACTCTCTTTGAATCTTCTTTATCATGCTAGGATTAGCAGGAAAAAGCAAAAAATTTCAGAATTGCACCTTGCAATGTGGAAATATTACTGTTTGTGCATTTACAATATTCATTGATTTTTGCCATTGAAAAACGTCCAGAAATGTTTGAAGCTACTGACTGAATGAAAGGAGCTGGCATCTCACTCTCTTTGAATCTTCTTTATCATGCTAGGATTAGCAGGAAAAAGCAAAAAATTTCAGAATTGCATCTTGCAATGTGGAGATATTACTGTTTGTGCATTTACAATATTCATTGATTTTTGCCATTGAAAAACATGTTATTCATATACCAGAAATGTTTGAAGCTACTGACTGAATGAAAGGAGCTGGCATCTCACTCTCTTTGAATCTTCTTTATCATGCTACGATTAGCAGGAAAAAGCAAAAAATTTCAGAATTGCACCTTGCAATATGGAGATATTACTGTTTGTGCATTTACAATATTCATTGATTTTTGCCATTGAAAAACATGTTTTTCATATACCAGAAATGTTTGAAGCTACTGACTGAATGAAAGGAGCTGGCATCTCACTCTCTTTGAATCTTCTTTATCATGCTAGGATTAACAGGAAAAAGCAAAAAATTTCAGAATTGCACCTTGCAATGTGGAGATTTTACTGTTTGTGCATTTACAATATTCATTGATTTTTGCCATTGAAAAACGTCCAGAAATGTTTGAAGCTACTGACTGAATGAAAGGAGCTGGCATCTCACTCTCTTTGAATCTTCTTTATCATGCTAGGATTAGCAGGAAAAAGCAAAAAAATTCAGAATTGCACCTTGCAATGTGGAGATATTACTGTTTGTGCATTTACAATATTCATTGATTTTTGCCATTGAAACACATGTTTTTCATATACCAGAAATGTTTGAAGCTACTGACTGAATGAAAGGAGCTGGCATCTCACTCTCTTTGAATCTTCTTTATCATGCTAGGATTAGCAGGAAAAAGCAAAAAATTTCAGAATTGCACCTTGCAATGTGGAGATATTACTGTTTGTGCATTTACAATATTCATTGATTTTTGCCATTGAAAAACATGTTTTTCATATACCAGAAATGTTTGAAGCTACTGACTGAATGAAAGGAGCTGGCATCTTACTCTCTTTGAATCTTCTTTATCATGCTAGGATTAGCAGGAAAAAGCAAAAAATTTCAGAATTGCACCTTGCAATGTGGAGATATTACTGTTTGTGCATTTACAATATTCATTGATTTTTGCCATTGAAAAACATGTTTTTCATATACCAGAAATGTTTGAAGCTACTGACTGAATGAAAGGAGCTGGCATCTCACTCTCTTTGAATCTTCTTTATCATGCTAGGATTAACAGGAAAAAGCAAAAAATTTCAGAATTGCACCTTGCAATGTGGAGATATTACTGTTTGTGCATTTACAATATTCATTGATTTTTGCCATTGAAAAACGTCCAGAAATGTTTGAAGCTACTGACTGAATGAAAGGAGCTGGCATATCACTCTCTGAATCTTCTTTATCATGCTAGGATTAGCAGGAAAAAGCAAAAAATTTCAGAATTGCACCTTGCAATGTGGAGATATTACTGTTTGTGCATTTACAATATTCATTGATTTTTGCCATTGAAAAACATGTTTTTCATATACCAGAAATGTTTGAAGCTACTGACTGAATGAAAGGAGCTGGCATCTCACTCTCTTTGAATCTTCTTTATCATGCTAGGATTAGCAGGAAAAAGCAAAAAATTTCAGAATTGCACCTTGCAATGTGGAGATATTACTGTTTGTGCATTTACAATATTCATTGATTTTTGCCATTGAAAAACATGTTTTTCATATACCAGAAATGTTTGAAGCTACTGACTGAATGAAAGGAGCTGGCATCTCACTCTCTTTGAATCTTCTTTATCATGCTAGGATTAACAGGAAAAAGTAAAAAATTTCAGAATTGCACCTTGCAATGTGGAGATATTACTGTTTGTGCATTTACAATATTCATTGATTTTTGCCATTGAAAAACGTCCAGAAATGTTTGAAGCTACTGACTGAATGAAAGGAGCTGGCATCTCACTCTCTTTGAATCTTCTTTATCATGCTAGGATTAGCAGGAAAAAGCAAAAAATTTCAGAATTGCACCTTGCAATGTGGAGATATTACTGTTTGTGCATTTACAATATTCATTGATTTTTGCCATTGAAAAACATGTTTTTCATATACCAGAAATGTTTGAAGCTACTGACTGAATGAAAGGAGCTGGCATCTCACTCTCTTTGAATCTTCTTTATCATGCTAGGATTAGCAGGAAAAAGCAAAAAATTTCAGAATTGCACCTTGCAATGTGGAGATATTACTGTTTGTGCATTTACAATATTCATTGATTTTTGCCAGTGAAAAACATGTTTTTCATATACCAGAAATGTTTGAAGCTACTGACTGAATGAAAGGAGCTGGCATCTCACTCTCTTTGAATCTTCTTTATCATGCTAGGATTAACAGGAAAAAGCAAAAAATTTCAGAATTGCACCTTGCAATGTGGAGATATTACTGTTTGTGCATTTACAAAATTCATTTATTTTTGACATTGAAAAACATGTTTTTCATATACCAGAAATGTTTGAAGCTACTGACTGAATGAAAGGAGCTGGCATCTCACTCTCTTTGAATCTTCTTTATCATGCTAGGATTAGCAGGAAAAAGCAAAAAATTTCAGAATTGCACCTTGCAATGTGGAGATATTACTGTTTGTGCATTTACAATATTCATTGATTTTTTCCATTGAAAAACGTCCAGAAATGTTTGAAGCTACTGACTGAATGAAAGGAGCTGGCATCTCACTCTCTTTGAATCTTCTTTATCATGCTAGGATTAGCAGGAAAAAGCAAAAAATTTCAGAATTGCACCTTGCAATGTGGAGATATTACTGTTTGTGCATTTACAATATTCATTGATTTTTGCCATTGAAAAACATGTTTTTCATATACCAGAAATGTTTGAAGCTACTGACTGAATGAAAGGAGCTGGCATCTCACTCTCTTTGAATCTTCTTTATCATGCTAGGATTAGCAGGAAAAAGCAAAAAATTTCAGAATTGCACCTTGCAATGTGGAGATATTACTGTTTTTGCATTTACAATATTCATTGATTTTTGCCATTGAAAAACGTCCAGAAATGTTTGAAGCTACTGACTGAATGAAAGGAGCTGGCATCTCACTCTCTTTGAATCTTCTTTATCATGCTAGGATTAGCAGGAAAAAGCAAAAAATTTCAGAATTGCACCTTGCAATGTGGAGATATTACTGTTTGTGCATTTACAATATTCATTGATTTTTGCCATTGAAAAACGTCCAGAAATGTTTGAAGCTACTGACTGAATGAAAGGAGCTGGCATCTCACTCTCTTTGAATCTTCTTTATCATGCTAGGATTAGCAGGAAAAAGCAAAAAATTTCAGAATTGCATCTTGCAATGTGGAGATATTACTGTTTGTGCATTTACAATATTCATTGATTTTTGCCATTGAAAAACATGTTATTCATATACCAGAAATGTTTGAAGCTACTGACTGAATGAAAGGAGCTGGCATCTCACTCTCTTTGAATCTTCTTTATCATGCTAGGATTAGCAGGAAAAAGCAAAAAATTTCAGAATTGCACCTTGCAATATGGAGATATTACTGTTTGTGCATTTACAATATTCATTGATTTTTGCCATTGAAAAACATGTTTTTCATATACCAGAAATGTTTGAAGCTACTGACTGAATGAAAGGAGCTGGCATCTCACTCTCTTTGAATCTTCTTTATCATGCTAGGATTAACAGGAAAAAGCAAAAAATTTCAGAATTGCACCTTGCAATGTGGAGATATTACTGTTTGTGCATTTACAATATTCATTGATTTTTGCCATTGAAAAACGTCCAGAAATGTTTGAAGCTACTGACTGAATGAAAGGAGCTGGCATATCACTCTCTGAATCTTCTTTATCATGCTAGGATTAGCAGGAAAAAGCAAAAAATTTCAGAATTGCACCTTGCAATGTGGAGATATTACTGTTTGTGCATTTACAATATTCATTGATTTTTGCCATTGAAAAACATGTTTTTCATATACCAGAAATGTTTGAAGCTACTGACTGAATGAAAGGAGCTGGCATCTCACTCTCTTTGAATCTTCTTTATCATGCTAGGATTAGCAGGAAAAAGCAAAATATTTCAGAATTGCACCTTGCAATGTGGAGATATTACTGTTTGTGCATTTACAATATTCATTGATTTTTGCCATTGAAAAACATGTTTTTCATATACCAGAAATGTTTGAAGCTACTGACTGAATGAAAGGAGCTGGCATCTCACTCTCTTTGAATCTTCTTTATCATGCTAGGATTAACAGGAAAAAGTAAAAAATTTCAGAATTGCACCTTGCAATGTGGAGATATTACTGTTTGTGCATTTACAATATTCATTGATTTTTGCCATTGAAAAACGTCCAGAAATGTTTGAAGCTACTGACTGAATGAAAGGAGCTGGCATCTCACTCTCTTTGAATCTTCTTTATCATGCTAGGATTAGCAGGAAAAAGCAAAAAATTTCAGAATTGCACCTTGCAATATGGAGATATTACTGTTTGTGCATTTACAATATTCATTGATTTTTGCCATTGAAAAACATGTTTTTCATATACCAGAAATGTTTGAAGCTACTGACTGAATGAAAGGAGCTGGCATCTCACTCTCTTTGAATCTTCTTTATCATGCTAGGATTAACAGGAAAAAGCAAAAAATTTCAGAATTGCACCTTGCAATGTGGAGATATTACTGTTTGTGCATTTACAATATTCATTGACTTTTGCCATTGAAAAACGTCCAGAAATGTTTGAAGCTACTGACTGAATGAAAGGAGCTGGCATCTCACTCTCTTTGAATCTTCTTTATCATGCTAGGATTAGCAGGAAAAAGCAAAAAATTTCAGAATTGCACCTTGCAATGTGGAGATATTACTGTTTGTGCATTTACAATATTCATTGATTTTTGCCATTGAAAAACATGTTTTTCATATACCAGAAATGTTTGAAGCTACTGACTGAATGAAAGGAGCTGGCATCTCACTCTCTTTGAATCTTCTTTATCATGCTAGGATTAGCAGGAAAAAGCAAAAAATTTCAGAATTGCACCTTGCAATGTGGAGATATTACTGTTTGTGCATTTACAATATTCATTGATTTTTGCCAGTGAAAAACATGTTTTTCATATACCAGAAATGTTTGAAGCTACTGACTGAATGAAAGGAGCTGGCATCTCACTCTCTTTGAATCTTCTTTATCATGCTAGGATTAACAGGAAAAAGCAAAAAATTTCAGAATTGCACCTTGCAATGTGGAGATATTACTGTTTGTGCATTTACAAAATTCATTGATTTTTGACATTGAAAAACATGTTTTTCATATACCAGAAATGTTTGAAGCTACTGACTGAATGAAAGGAGCTGGCATCTCACTCTCTTTGAATCTTCTTTATCATGCTAGGATTAGCAGGAAAAAGCAAAAAATTTCAGAATTGCACCTTGCAATGTGGAGATATTACTGTTTGTGCATTTACAATATTCATTGATTTTTGCCATTGAAAAACGTCCAGAAATGTTTGAAGCTACTGACTGAATGAAAGGAGCTGGCATCTCACTCTCTTTGAATCTTCTTTATCATGCTAGGATTAGCAGGAAAAAGCAAAAAATTTCAGAATTGCACCTTGCAATGTGGAGATATTACTGTTTGTGCATTTACAATATTCATTGATTTTTGCCATTGAAAAACATGTTTTTCATATACCAGAAATGTTTGAAGCTACTGACTGAATGAAAGGAGCTGGCATCTCACTCTCTTTGAATCTTCTTTATCATGCTAGGATTAACAGGAAAAAGCAAAAAATTTCAGAATTGCACCTTGCAATGTGGAGATATTACTGTTTGTGCATTTACAAAATTCATTGATTTTTGACATTGAAAAACATGTTTTTCATATACCAGAAATGTTTGAAGCTACTGACTGAATGAAAGGAGCTGGCATCTCACTCTCTTTGAATCTTCTTTATCATGCTAGGATTAGCAGGAAAAAGCAAAAAATTTCAGAATTGCACCTTGCAATGTGGAGATATTACTGTTTGTGCATTTACAATATTCATTGATTTTTGCCATTGAAAAACGTCCAGAAATGTTTGAAGCTACTGACTGAATGAAAGGAGCTGGCATCTCACTCTCTTTGAATCTTCTTTATCATGCTAGGATTAGCAGGAAAAAGCAAAAAATTTCAGAATTGCACCTTGCAATGTGGAGATATTACTGTTTGTGCATTTACAATATTCATTGATTTTTGCCATTGAAAAACATGTTTTTCATATACCAGAAATGTTTGAAGCTACTGACTGAATGAAAGGAGCTGGCATCTCACTCTCTTTGAATCTTCTTTATCATGCTAGGATTAACAGGAAAAAGCAAAAAATTTCAGAATTGCACCTTGCAATGTGGAGATATTACTGTTTGTGCATTTACAAAATTCATTGATTTTTGACATTGAAAAACATGTTTTTCATATACCAGAAATGTTTGAAGCTACTGACTGAATGAAAGGAGCTGGCATCTCACTCTCTTTGAATCTTCTTTATCATGCTAGGATTAGCAGGAAAAAGCAAAAAATTTCAGAATTGCACCTTGCAATGTGGAGATATTACTGTTTGTGCATTTACAATATTCATTGATTTTTGCCATTGAAAAACGTCCAGAAATGTTTGAAGCTACTGACTGAATGAAAGGAGCTGGCATCTCACGCTCTTTGAATCTTCTTTATCATGCTAGGATTAGCAGGAAAAAGCAAAAAATTTCAGAATTGCACCTTGCAATGTGGAGATATTACTGTTTGTGCATTTACAATATTCATTGATTTTTGCCATTGAAAAACATGTTTTTCATATACCAGAAATGTTTGAAGCTACTGACTGAATGAAAGGAGCTGGCATCTCACTCTCTTTGAATCTTCTTTATCATGCTAGGATTAACAGGAAAAAGTAAAAAATTTCAGAATTGCACCTTGCAATGTGGAGATATTACTGTTTGTGCATTTACAATATTCATTGATTTTTGCCATTGAAAAACGTCCAGAAATGTTTGAAGCTACTGACTGAATGAAAGGAGCTGGCATCTCACTCTCTTTGAATCTTCTTTATCATGCTAGGATTAGCAGGAAAAAGCAAAAAATTTCAGAATTGCACCTTGCAATGTGGAGATATTACTGTTTGTGCATTTACAATATTCATTGATTTTTGCCATTGAAAAACATGTTTTTCATATACCAGAAATGTTTGAAGCTACTGACTGAATGAAAGGAGCTGGCATCTCACTCTCTTTGAATCTTCTTTATCATGCTAGGATTAACAGGAAAAAGCAAAAAATTTCAGAATTGCACCTTGCAATGTGGAGATATTACTGTTTATGCATTTACAATATTCATTGACTTTTGCCATTGAAAAACGTCCAGAAATGTTTGAAGCTACTGACTGAATGAAAGGAGCTGGCATCTCACTCTCTTTGAATCTTCTTTATCATGCTAGGATTAGCAGGAAAAAGCAAAAAAATTCAGAATTGCACCTTGCAATGTGGAGATATTACTGTTTGTGCATTTACAATATTCATTGATTTTTGCCATTGAAACACATGTTTTTCATATACCAGAAATGTTTGAAGCTACTGACTGAATGAAAGGAGCTGGCATCTCACTCTCTTTGAATCTTCTTTATCATGCTAGGATTAGCAGGAAAAAGCAAAAAATTTCAGAATTGCACCTTGCAATGTGGAGATATTACTGTTTGTGCATTTACAATATTCATTGATTTTTGCCATTGAAAAACATGTTTTTCATATACCAGAAATGTTTGAAGCTACTGACTGAATGAAAGGAGCTGGCATCTCACTCTCTTTGAATCTTCTTTATCATGCTAGGATTAACAGGAAAAAGCAAAAAATTTCAGAATTGCACCTTGCAATGTGGAGATATTACTGTTTGTGCATTTACAATATTCATTGATTTTTGCCATTGAAAAACGTCCAGAAATGTTTGAAGCTACTGACTGAATGAAAGGAGCTGGCATATCACTCTCTGAATCTTCTTTATCATGCTAGGATTAGCAGGAAAAAGCAAAAAATTTCAGAATTGCACCTTGCAATGTGGAGATATTACTGTTTGTGCATTTACAATATTCATTGATTTTTGCCATTGAAAAACATGTTTTTCATATACCAGAAATGTTTGAAGCTACTGACTGAATGAAAGGAGCTGGCATCTCACTCTCTTTGAATCTTCTTTATCATGCTAGGATTAGCAGGAAAAAGCAAAAAATTTCAGAATTGCACCTTGCAATGTGGAGATATTACTGTTTGTGCATTTACAATATTCATTGATTTTTGCCATTGAAAAACATGTTTTTCATATACCAGAAATGTTTGAAGCTACTGACTGAATGAAAGGAGCTGGCATCTCACTCTCTTTGAATCTTCTTTATCATGCTAGGATTAGCAGGAAAAAGCAAAAAATTTCAGAATTGCACCTTGCAATGTGGAGATATTACTGTTTGTGCATTTACAATATTCATTGATTTTTGCCATTGAAAAACGTCCAGAAATGTTTGAAGCTACTGAATGAATGAAAGGAGCTGGCATATCACTCTCTGAATCTTCTTTATCATGCTAGGATTAGCAGGAAAAAGCAAAAAATTTCAGAATTGCACCTTGCAATGTGGAGATATTACTGTTTGTGCATTTACAATATTCATTGATTTTTGCCATTGAAAAACATGTTTTTCATATACCAGAAATGTTTGAAGCTACTGACTGAATGAAAGGAGCTGGCATCTCACTCTCTTTGAATCTTCTTTATCATGCTAGGATTAGCAGGAAAAAGCAAAAAATTTCAGAATTGCACCTTGCAATGTGGAGATATTACTGTTTGTGCATTTACAATATTCATTGATTTTTGCCATTGAAAAACATGTTTTTCATATACCAGAAATGTTTGAAGCTACTGACTGAATGAAAGGAGCTGGCATCTCACTCTCTTTGAATCTTCTTTATCATGCTAGGATTAACAGGAAAAAGCAAAAAATTTCAGAATTGCACCTTGCAATGTGGAGATATTACTGTTTGTGCATTTACAATATTCATTGATTTTTGCCATTGAAAAACGTCCAGAAATGTTTGAAGCTACTGACTGAATGAAAGGAGCTGGCATATCACTCTCTGAATCTTCTTTATCATGCTAGGATTAGCAGGAAAAAGCAAAAAATTTCAGAATTGCACCTTGCAATGTGGAGATATTACTGTTTGTGCATTTACAATATTCATTGATTTTTGCCATTGAAAAACATGTTTTTCATATACCAGAAATGTTTGAAGCTACTGACTGAATGAAAGGAGCTGGCATCTCACTCTCTTTGAATCTTCTTTATCATGCTAGGATTAGCAGGAAAAAGCAAAAAATTTCAGAATTGCACCTTGCAATGTGGAGATATTACTGTTTGTGCATTTACAATATTCATTGATTTTTGCCATTGAAAAACATGTTTTTCATATACCAGAAATGTTTGAAGCTACTGACTGAATGAAAGGAGCTGGCATCTCACTCTCTTTGAATCTTCTTTATCATGCTAGGATTAACAGGAAAAAGCAAAAAATTTCAGAATTGCACCTTGCAATGTGGAGATATTACTGTTTGTGCATTTACAATATTCATTGATTTTTGCCATTGAAAAACGTCCAGAAATGTTTGAAGCTACTGAATGAATGAAAGGAGCTGGCATATCACTCTCTGAATCTTCTTTATCATGCTAGGATTAGCAGGAAAAAGCAAAAAATTTCAGAATTGCACCTTGCAATGTGGAGATATTACTGTTTGTGCATTTACAATATTCATTGATTTTTGCCATTGAAAAACATGTTTTTCATATACCAGAAATGTTTGAAGCTACTGACTGAATGAAAGGAGCTGGCATCTCACTCTCTTTGAATCTTCTTTATCATGCTAGGATTAGCAGGAAAAAGCAAAAAATTTCAGAATTGCACCTTGCAATGTGGAGATATTACTGTTTGTGCATTTACAATATTCATTGATTTTTGCCATTGAAAAACATGTTTTTCATATACCAGAAATGTTTGAAGCTACTGACTGAATGAAAGGAGCTGGCATCTCACTCTCTTTGAATCTTCTTTATCATGCTAGGATTAACAGGAAAAAGTAAAAAATTTCAGAATTGCACCTTGCAATGTGGAGATATTACTGTTTGTGCATTTACAATATTCATTGATTTTTGCCATTGAAAAACGTCCAGAAATGTTTGAAGCTACTGACTGAATGAAAGGAGCTGGCATCTCACTCTCTTTGAATCTTCTTTATCATGCTAGGATTAGCAGGAAAAAGCAAAAAATTTCAGAATTGCACCTTGCAATGTGGAGATATTACTGTTTGTGCATTTACAATATTCATTGATTTTTGCCATTGAAAAACATGTTTTTCATATACCAGAAATGTTTGAAGCTACTGACTGAATGAAAGGAGCTGGCATCTCACTCTCTTTGAATCTTCTTTATCATGCTAGGATTAGCAGGAAAAAGCAAAAAATTTCAGAATTGCACCTTGCAATGTGGAGATATTACTGTTTGTGCATTTACAATATTCATTGATTTTTGCCAGTGAAAAACATGTTTTTCATATACCAGAAATGTTTGAAGCTACTGACTGAATGAAAGGAGCTGGCATCTCACTCTCTTTGAATCTTCTTTATCATGCTAGGATTAACAGGAAAAAGCAAAAAATTTCAGAATTGCACCTTGCAATGTGGAGATATTACTGTTTGTGCATTTACAAAATTCATTGATTTTTGACATTGAAAAACATGTTTTTCATATACCAGAAATGTTTGAAGCTACTGACTGAATGAAAGGAGCTGGCATCTCACTCTCTTTGAATCTTCTTTATCATGCTAGGATTAGCAGGAAAAAGCAAAAAATTTCAGAATTGCACCTTGCAATGTGGAGATATTACTGTTTGTGCATTTACAATATTCATTGATTTTTGCCATTGAAAAACGTCCAGAAATGTTTGAAGCTACTGACTGAATGAAAGGAGCTGGCATCTCACTCTCTTTGAATCTTCTTTATCATGCTAGGATTAGCAGGAAAAAGCAAAAAATTTCAGAATTGCACCTTGCAATGTGGAGATATTACTGTTTGTGCATTTACAATATTCATTGATTTTTGCCATTGAAAAACATGTTTTTCATATACCAGAAATGTTTGAAGCTACTGACTGAATGAAAGGAGCTGGCATCTCACTCTCTTTGAATCTTCTTTATCATGCTAGGATTAACAGGAAAAAGTAAAAAATTTCAGAATTGCACCTTGCAATGTGGAGATATTACTGTTTGTGCATTTACAATATTCATTGATTTTTGCCATTGAAAAACGTCCAGAAATGTTTGAAGCTACTGACTGAATGAAAGGAGCTGGCATCTCACTCTCTTTGAATCTTCTTTATCATGCTAGGATTAGCAGGAAAAAGCAAAAAATTTCAGAATTGCACCTTGCAATGTGGAGATATTACTGTTTGTGCATTTACAATATTCATTGATTTTTGCCATTGAAAAACATGTTTTTCATATACCAGAAATGTTTGAAGCTACTGACTGAATGAAAGGAGCTGGCATCTCACTCTCTTTGAATCTTCTTTGTCATGCTAGGATTAACAGGAAAAAGCAAAAAATTTCAGAATTGCGCCTTGCAATGTGGAGATATTACTGTTTGTGCATTTACAATATTCATTGACTTTTGCCATTGAAAAACGTCCAGAAATGTTTGAAGCTACTGACTGAATGAAAGGAGCTGGCATCTCACTCTCTTTGAATCTTCTTTATCATGCTAGGATTAGCAGGAAAAAGCAAAAAAATTCAGAATTGCACCTTGCAATGTGGAGATATTACTGTTTGTGCATTTACAATATTCATTGATTTTTGCCATTGAAACACATGTTTTTCATATACCAGAAATGTTTGAAGCTACTGACTGAATGAAAGGAGCTGGCATCTCACTCTCTTTGAATCTTCTTTATCATGCTAGGATTAGCAGGAAAAAGCAAAAAATTTCAGAATTGCACCTTGCAATGTGGAGATATTACTGTTTGTGCATTTACAATATTCATTGATTTTTGCCATTGAAAAACATGTTTTTCATATACCAGAAATGTTTGAAGCTACTGACTGAATGAAAGGAGCTGGCATCTCACTCTCTTTGAATCTTCTTTATCATGCTAGGATTAACAGGAAAAAGCAAAAAATTTCAGAATTGCACCTTGCAATGTGGAGATATTACTGTTTGTGCATTTACAATATTCATTGATTTTTGCCATTGAAAAACGTCCAGAAATGTTTGAAGCTACTGACTGAATGAAAGGAGCTGGCATATCACTCTCTGAATCTACTTTATCATGCTAGGATTAGCAGGAAAAAGCAAAAAATTTCAGAATTGCACCTTGCAATGTGGAGATATTACTGTTTGTGCATTTACAATATTCATTGATTTTTGCCATTGAAAAACATGTTTTTCATATACCAGAAATGTTTGAAGCTACTGACTGAATGAAAGGAGCTGGCATCTCACTCTCTTTGAATCTTCTTTATCATGCTAGGATTAGCAGGAAAAAGCAAAAAATTTCAGAATTGCACCTTGCAATGTGGAGATATTACTGTTTGTGCATTTACAATATTCATTGATTTTTGCCATTGAAAAACATGTTTTTCATATACCAGAAATGTTTGAAGCTACTGACTGAATGAAAGGAGCTGGCATCTCACTCTCTTTGAATCTTCTTTATCATGCTAGGATTAACAGGAAAAAGTAAAAAATTTCAGAATTGCACCTTGCAATGTGGAGATATTACTGTTTGTGCATTTACAATATTCATTGATTTTTGCCATTGAAAAACGTCCAGAAATGTTTGAAGCTACTGACTGAATGAAAGGAGCTGGCATCTCACTCTCTTTGAATCTTCTTTATCATGCTAGGATTAGCAGGAAAAAGCAAAAAATTTCAGAATTGCACCTTGCAATATGGAGATATTACTGTTTGTGCATTTACAATATTCATTGATTTTTGCCATTGAAAAACATGTTTTTCATATACCAGAAATGTTTGAAGCTACTGACTGAATGAAAGGAGCTGGCATCTCACTCTCTTTGAATCTTCTTTATCATGCTAGGATTAACAGGAAAAAGCAAAAAATTTCAGAATTGCACCTTGCAATGTGGAGATATTACTGTTTGTGCATTTACAATATTCATTGACTTTTGCCATTGAAAAACGTCCAGAAATGTTTGAAGCTACTGACTGAATGAAAGGAGCTGGCATCTCACTCTCTTTGAATCTTCTTTATCATGCTAGGATTAGCAGGAAAAAGCAAAAAAATTCAGAATTGCACCTTGCAATGTGGAGATATTACTGTTTGTGCATTTACAATATTCATTGATTTTTGCCATTGAAACACATGTTTTTCATATACCAGAAATGTTTGAAGCTACTGACTGAATGAAAGGAGCTGGCATCTCACTCTCTTTGAATCTTCTTTATCATGCTAGGATTAGCAGGAAAAAGCAAAAAATTTCAGAATTGCACCTTGCAATGTGGAGATATTACTGTTTGTGCATTTACAATATTCATTGATTTTTGCCATTGAAAAACATGTTTTTCATATACCAGAAATGTTTGAAGCTACTGACTGAATGAAAGGAGCTGGCATCTCACTCTCTTTGAATCTTCTTTATCATGCTAGGATTAACAGGAAAAAGCAAAAAATTTCAGAATTGCACCTTGCAATGTGGAGATATTACTGTTTGTGCATTTACAATATTCATTGATTTTTGCCATTGAAAAACGTCCAGAAATGTTTGAAGCTACTGACTGAATGAAAGGAGCTGGCATATCACTCTCTGAATCTTCTTTATCATGCTAGGATTAGCAGGAAAAAGCAAAAAATTTCAGAATTGCACCTTGCAATGTGGAGATATTACTGTTTGTGCATTTACAATATTCATTGATTTTTGCCATTGAAAAACATGTTTTTCATATACCAGAAATGTTTGAAGCTACTGACTGAATGAAAGGAGCTGGCATCTCACTCTCTTTGAATCTTCTTTATCATGCTAGGATTAGCAGGAAAAAGCAAAAAATTTCAGAATTGCACCTTGCAATGTGGAGATATTACTGTTTGTGCATTTACAATATTCATTGATTTTTGCCATTGAAAAACATGTTTTTCATATACCAGAAATGTTTGAAGCTACTGACTGAATGAAAGGAGCTGGCATCTCACTCTCTTTGAATCTTCTTTATCATGCTAGGATTAACAGGAAAAAGTAAAAAATTTCAGAATTGCACCTTGCAATGTGGAGATATTACTGTTTGTGCATTTACAATATTCATTGATTTTTGCCATTGAAAAACGTCCAGAAATGTTTGAAGCTACTGACTGAATGAAAGGAGCTGGCATCTCACTCTCTTTGAATCTTCTTTATCATGCTAGGATTAGCAGGAAAAAGCAAAAAATTTCAGAATTGCACCTTGCAATGTGGAGATATTACTGTTTGTGCATTTACAATATTCATTGATTTTTGCCATTGAAAAACATGTTTTTCATATACCAGAAATGTTTGAAGCTACTGACTGAATGAAAGGAGCTGGCATCTCACTCTCTTTGAATCTTCTTTATCATGCTAGGATTAGCAGGAAAAAGCAAAAAATTTCAGAATTGCACCTTGCAATGTGGAGATATTACTGTTTGTGCATTTACAATATTCATTGATTTTTGCCAGTGAAAAACATGTTTTTCATATACCAGAAATGTTTGAAGCTACTGACTGAATGAAAGGAGCTGGCATCTCACTCTCTTTGAATCTTCTTTATCATGCTAGGATTAACAGGAAAAAGCAAAAAATTTCAGAATTGCACCTTGCAATGTGGAGATATTACTGTTTGTGCATTTACAAAATTCATTGATTTTTGACATTGAAAAACATGTTTTTCATATACCAGAAATGTTTGAAGCTACTGACTGAATGAAAGGAGCTGGCATCTCACTCTCTTTGAATCTTCTTTATCATGCTAGGATTAGCAGGAAAAAGCAAAAAATTTCAGAATTGCACCTTGCAATGTGGAGATATTACTGTTTGTGCATTTACAATATTCATTGATTTTTGCCATTGAAAAACGTCCAGAAATGTTTGAAGCTACTGACTGAATGAAAGGAGCTGGCATCTCACTCTCTTTGAATCTTCTTTATCATGCTAGGATTAGCAGGAAAAAGCAAAAAATTTCAGAATTGCACCTTGCAATGTGGAGATATTACTGTTTGTGCATTTACAATATTCATTGATTTTTGCCATTGAAAAACATGTTTTTCATATACCAGAAATGTTTGAAGCTACTGACTGAATGAAAGGAGCTGGCATCTCACTCTCTTTGAATCTTCTTTATCATGCTAGGATTAACAGGAAAAAGTAAAAAATTTCAGAATTGCACCTTGCAATGTGGAGATATTACTGTTTGTGCATTTACAATATTCATTGATTTTTGCCATTGAAAAACGTCCAGAAATGTTTGAAGCTACTGACTGAATGAAAGGAGCTGGCATCTCACTCTCTTTGAATCTTCTTTATCATGCTAGGATTAGCAGGAAAAAGCAAAAAATTTCAGAATTGCACCTTGCAATGTGGAGATATTACTGTTTGTGCATTTACAATATTCATTGATTTTTGCCATTGAAAAACATGTTTTTCATATACCAGAAATGTTTGAAGCTACTGACTGAATGAAAGGAGCTGGCATCTCACTCTCTTTGAATCTTCTTTATCATGCTAGGATTAACAGGAAAAAGCAAAAAATTTCAGAATTGCACCTTGCAATGTGGAGATATTACTGTTTGTGCATTTACAATATTCATTGATTTTTGCCATTGAAAAACATGTTTTTCATATACCAGAAATGTTTGAAGCTACTGACTGAATGAAAGGAGCTGGCATCTCACTCTCTTTGAATCTTCTTTATCATGCTAGGATTAGCAGGAAAAAGCAAAAAATTTCAGAATTGCACCTTGCAATGTGGAGATATTACTGTTTGTGCATTTACAATATTCATTGATTTTTGCCAGTGAAAAACATGTTTTTCATATACCAGAAATGTTTGAAGCTACTGACTGAATGAAAGGAGCTGGCATCTCACTCTCTTTGAATCTTCTTTATCATGCTAGGATTAACAGGAAAAAGCAAAAAATTTCAGAATTGCACCTTGCAATGTGGAGATATTACTGTTTGTGCATTTACAAAATTCATTGATTTTTGACATTGAAAAACATGTTTTTCATATACCAGAAATGTTTGAAGCTACTGACTGAATGAAAGGAGCTGGCATCTCACTCTCTTTGAATCTTCTTTATCATGCTAGGATTAGCAGGAAAAAGCAAAAAATTTCAGAATTGCACCTTGCAATGTGGAGATATTACTGTTTGTGCATTTACAATATTCATTGATTTTTGCCATTGAAAAACGTCCAGAAATGTTTGAAGCTACTGACTGAATGAAAGGAGCTGGCATCTCACTCTCTTTGAATCTTCTTTATCATGCTAGGATTAGCAGGAAAAAGCAAAAAATTTCAGAATTGCACCTTGCAATGTGGAGATATTACTGTTTGTGCATTTACAATATTCATTGATTTTTGCCATTGAAAAACATGTTTTTCATATACCAGAAATGTTTGAAGCTACTGACTGAATGAAAGGAGCTGGCATCTCACTCTCTTTGAATCTTCTTTATCATGCTAGGATTAACAGGAAAAAGTAAAAAATTTCAGAATTGCACCTTGCAATGTGGAGATATTACTGTTTGTGCGTTTACAATATTCATTGATTTTTGCCATTGAAAAACGTCCAGAAATGTTTGAAGCTACTGACTGAATGAAAGGAGCTGGCATCTCACTCTCTTTGAATCTTCTTTATCATGCTAGGATTAGCAGGAAAAAGCAAAAAATTTCAGAATTGCACCTTGCAATGTGGAGATATTACTGTTTGTGCATTTACAATATTCATTGATTTTTGCCATTGAAAAACATGTTTTTCATATACCAGAAATGTTTGAAGCTACTGACTGAATGAAAGGAGCTGGCATCTCACTCTCTTTGAATCTTCGTTATCATGCTAGGATTAGCAGGAAAAAGCAAAAAATTTCAGAATTGCACCTTGCAATGTGGAGATATTACTGTTTGTGCATTTACAATATTCATTGATTTTTGCCAGTGAAAAACATGTTTTTCATATACCAGAAATGTTTGAAGCTACTGACTGAATGAAAGGAGCTGGCATCTCACTCTCTTTGAATCTTCTTTATCATGCTAGGATTAACAGGAAAAAGCAAAAAATTTCAGAATTGCACCTTGCAATGTGGAGATATTACTGTTTGTGCATTTACAATATTCATTGATTTTTGCCATTGAAAAACATGTTTTTCATATACCAGAAATGTTTGAAGCTACTGACTGAATGAAAGGAGCTGGCATCTCACTCTCTTTGAATCTTCTTTATCATGCTAGGATTAGCAGGAAAAAGCAAAAAATTTCAGAATTGCACCTTGCAATGTGGAGATATTACTGTTTGTGCATTTACAATATTCATTGATTTTTGCCATTGAAAAACGTCCAGAAATGTTTGAAGCTACTGACTGAATGAAAGGAGCTGGCATCTCACTCTCTTTGAATCTTCTTTATCATGCTGGGATTAGCAGGAAAAAGCAAAAAATTTCAGAATTGCACCTTGCAATGTGGAGATATTACTGTTTGTGCATTTACAATATTCATTGATTTTTGCCATTGAAAAACATGTTTTTCATATACCAGAAATGTTTGAAGCTACTGACTGAATGAAAGGAGCTGGCATCTCACTCTCTTTGAATCTTCTTTATCATGCTAGGATTAACAGGAAAAAGCAAAAAATTTCAGAATTGCACCTTGCAATGTGGAGATATTACTGTTTGTGCATTTACAATATTCATTGATTTTTGCCATTGAAAAACGTCCAGAAATGTTTGAAGCTACTGACTGAATGAAAGGAGCTGGCATCTCACTCTCTTTGAATCTTCTTTATCATGCTAGGATTAGCAGGAAAAAGCAAAAAATTTCAGAATTGCACCTTGCAATGTGGAGATATTACTGTTTGTGCATTTACAATATTCATTGATTTTTGCCATTGAAAAACATGTTTTTCATATACCAGAAATGTTTGAAGCTACTGACTGAATGAAAGGAGCTGGCATCTCACTCTCTTTGAATCTTCTTTATCATGCTAGGATTAGCGGGTAAAAACAAAAAATTTCAGAATTGCACCTTGCAATGTGGAGATATTACGGTTTGTGCATTTACAATATTCATTGATTTTTGCCATTGAAAAACATGTTTTTCATATACCAGAAATGTTTGAAGCTACTGACTGAATGAAAGGAGCTGACATCTCACTCTCTTTGAATCTTCTTTATCATGCTAGGATTAGCAGGAAAAAGCAAAAAAATTCAGAATTGCACCTTGCAATGTGGAGATATTACTGTTTGTGCATTTACAATATTCATTGATTTTTGCCATTGAAAAACATGTTTTTCATATACCAGAAATGTTTGAAGCTACTGACTGAATGAAAGGAGCTGGCATCTCACTCTCTTTGAATCTTCTTTATCATGCTAGGATTAGCAGGTAAAAACAAAAAATTTCAGAATTGCACCTTGCAATGTGGAGATATTACGGTTTGTGCATTTACAATATTCATTGATTTTTGCCATTGAAAAACATGTTTTTCATATACCAGAAATGTTTGAAGCTACTGACTGAATGAAAGAAGCTGACATCTCACTCTCTTTGAATCTTCTTTATCATGCTAGGATTAGCAGGAAAAAGCAAAAAATTTCAGAATTGCACCTTGCAATGTGGAGATATTACTGTTTGTGCATTTACAATATTCATTGATTTTTGCCAGTGAAAAACATGTTTTTCATATACCAGAAATGTTTGAAGCTACTGACTGAATGAAAGGAGCTGGCATCACTCTCTTTGAATCTTCTTTATCATGTTAGGATTAACAGGAAAAAGCAAAAAATTTCAGAATTGCACCTTGCAATGTGGAGATATTACTGTTTGTGCATTTACAATATTCATTGATTTTTGCCATTGAAAAACGTCCAGAAATGTTTGAAGCTACTGACAATGAAAGGAGCTGGCATCTCACTCTCTTTGAATCTTCTTTATCATGCTAGGATTAGCAGGAAAAAGCAAAAAATTTCAGAATTGCACCTTGCAATGTGGAGATATTACTGTTTGTGCATTTACAATATTCATTGATTTTTGCCATTGAAAAACGTCCAGAAATGTTTGAAGCTACTGACTGAATGAAAGGAGCTGGCATCTCACTCTCTTTGAATCTTCTTTATCATGCTAGGATTAGCAGGAAAAAGCAAAAAATTTCAGAATTGCACCTTGCAATGTGGAGATATTACTGTTTGTGCATTTACAATATTCATTGATTTTTGCCATTGAAAAACATGTTTTTCATATACCAGAAATGTTTGAAGCTACTGACTGAATGAAAGGAGCTGGCATCTCACTCTCTTTGAATCTTCTTTATCATGCTAGGATTAGCAGGAAAAAGCAAAAAATTTCAGAATTGCACCTTGCAATGTGGAGATATTACTGTTTGTGCATTTACAATATTCATTGATTTTTGCCATTGAAAAACGTCCAGAAATGTTTGAAGCTACTGACTGAATGAAAGGAGCTGGCATCTCACTCTCTTTGAATCTTCTTTATCATGCTAGGATTAGCAGGAAAAAGCAAAAAATTTCAGAATTGCACCTTGCAATGTGGAGATATTACTGTTTGTGCATTTACAATATTCATTGATTTTTGCCATTGAAAAACGTCCAGAAATGTTTGAAGCTACTGACTGAATGAAAGGAGCTGGCATCTCACTCTCTTTGAATCTTCTTTATCATGCTAGGATTAGCAGGAAAAAGCAAAAAATTTCAGAATTGCATCTTGCAATGTGGAGATATTACTGTTTGTGCATTTACAATATTCATTGATTTTTGCCATTGAAAAACATGTTATTCATATACCAGAAGTGTTTGAAGCTACTGACTGAATGAAAGGAGCTGGCATCTCACTCTCTTTGAATCTTCTTTATCATGCTAGGATTAGCAGGAAAAAGCAAAAAATTTCAGAATTGCACCTTGCAATATGGAGATATTACTGTTTGTGCATTTACAATATTCATTGATTTTTGCCATTGAAAAACATGTTTTTCATATACCAGAAATGTTTGAAGCTACTGACTGAATGAAAGGAGCTGGCATCTCACTCTCTTTGAATCTTCTTTATCATGCTAGGATTAACAGGAAAAAGCAAAAAATTTCAGAATTGCACCTTGCAATGTGGAGATATTACTGTTTGTGCATTTACAATATTCATTGATTTTTGCCATTGAAAAACGTCCAGAAATGTTTGAAGCTACAGACTGAATGAAAGGAGCTGGCATCTCACTCTCTGAGAATCTTCTTTATCATGCTAGGATTAGCAGGAAAAAGCAAAAAAATTCAGAATTGCTGCTTGCAATGTGGAGATATTACTGTTTGTGCATTTACAATATTCATTGATTTTTGCCATTGAAACACATGTTTTTCATATACCAGAAATGTTTGAAGCTACTGACTGAATGAAAGGAGCTGGCATCTCACTCTCTTTGAATCTTCTTTATCATGCTAGGATTAGCAGGAAAAAGCAAAAAATTTCAGAATTGCACCTTGCAATGTGGAGATATTACTGTTTGTGCATTTACAATATTCATTGATTTTTGCCATTGAAAAACGTCCAGAAATGTTTGAAGCTACTGACTGAATGAAAGGAGCTGGCATCTCACTCTCTTTGAATCTTCTTTATCATGCTAGGATTAGCAGGAAAAAGCAAAAAATTTCAGAATTGCACCTTGCAATGTGGAGATATTACTGTTTGTGCATTTACAATATTCATTGATTTTTGCCATTGAAAAACGTCCAGAAATGTTTGAAGCTACTGACTGAATGAAAGGAGCTGGCATCTCACTCTCTTTGAATCTTCTTTATCATGCTAGGATTAGCAGGAAAAAGCAAAAAATTTCAGAATTGCACCTTGCAATGTGGAGATATTACTGTTTGTGCATTTACAATATTCATTGATTTTTGCCATTGAAAAACGTCCAGAAATGTTTGAAGCTACTGACTGAATGAAAGGAGCTGGCATCTCACTCTCTTTGAATCTTCTTTATCATGCTAGGATTAGCAGGAAAAAGCAAAAAATTTCAGAATTGCATCTTGCAATGTGGAGATATTACTGTTTGTGCATTTCCAATATTCATTGATTTTTGCCATTGAAAAACATGTTATTCATATACCAGAAATGTTTGAAGCTACTGACTGAATGAAAGGAGCTGGCATCTCACTCTCTTTGAATCTTCTTTATCATGCTAGGATTAGCAGGAAAAAGCAAAAAATTTCAGAATTGCACCTTGCAATATGGAGATATTACTGTTTGTGCATTTACAATATTCATTGATTTTTGCCATTGAAAAACATGTTTTTCATATACCAGAAATGTTTGAAGCTACTGACTGAATGAAAGGAGCTGGCATCTCACTCTCTTTGAATCTTCTTTATCATGCTAGGATTAACAGGAAAAAGCAAAAAATTTCAGAATTGCACCTTGCAATGTGGAGATATTACTGTTTGTGCATTTACAATATTCATTGATTTTTGCCATTGAAAAACGTCCAGAAATGTTTGAAGCTACTGACTGAATGAAAGGAGCTGGCATCTCACTCTCTTTGAATCTTCTTTATCATGCTAGGATTAGCAGGAAAAAGCAAAAAAATTCAGAATTGCACCTTGCAATGTGGAGATATTACTGTTTGTGCATTTACAATATTCATTGATTTTTGCCATTGAAACACATGTTTTTCATATACCAGAAATGTTTGAAGCTACTGACTGAATGAAAGGAGCTGGCATCTCACTCTCTTTGAATCTTCTTTATCATGCTAGGATTAGCAGGAAAAAGCAAAAAATTTCAGAATTGCACCTTGCAATGTGGAGATATTACTGTTTGTGCATTTACAATATTCATTGATTTTTGCCATTGAAAAACATGTTTTTCATATACCAGAAATGTTTGAAGCTACTGACTGAATGAAAGGAGCTGGCATCTCACTCTCTTTGAATCTTCTTTATCATGCTAGGATTAGCAGGAAAAAGCAAAAAATTTCAGAATTGCACCTTGCAATGTGGAGATATTACGGTTTGTGCATTTACAATATTCATTGATTTTTGCCATTGAAAAACATGTTTTTCATATACCAGAAATGTTTGAAGCTACTGACTGAATGAAAGCAGCTGACATCTCACTCTCTTTGAATCTTCTTTATCATGCTAGGATTAGCAGGAAAAAGCAAAAAATTTCAGAATTGCACCTTGCAATGTGGAGATATTACTGTTTGTGCATTTACAATATTCATTGATTTTTGCCATTGAAAAACATGTTTTTCATATACCAGAAATGTTTGAAGCTACTGACTGAATGAAAGGAGCTGGCATCTCACTCTCTTTGAATCCTCTTTATCATGCTAGGATTAACAGGAAAAAGCAAAAAATTTCAGAATTGCACCTTGCAATGTGGAGATATTACTGTTTGTACATTTACAATATTCATTGATTTTTGCCATTGAAAAACGTCCAGAAATGTTTGAAGCTACTGACTGAATGAAAGGAGCTGGCATATCACTCTCTGAATCTTCTTTATCATGCTAGGATTAGCAGGAAAAAGCAAAAAATTTCAGAATTGCACCTTGCAATGTGGAGATATTACTGTTTGTGCATTTACAATACTCATTGATTTTTGCCATTGAAAAACATGTTTTTCATATACCAGAAATGTTTGAAGCTACTGACTGAATGAAAGGAGCTGGCATCTCACTCTCTTTGAATCTTCTTTATCATGCTAGGATTAGCAGGAAAAAGCAAAAAATTTCAGAATTGCACCTTGCAATGTGGAGATATTACTGTTTGTGCATTTACAATATTCATTGATTTTTGCCATTGAAAAACATGTTTTTCATATACCAGAAATGTTTGAATCTACTGACTGAATGAAAGGAGCTGGCATCTCACTCTCTTTGAATCTTCTTTATCATGCTAGGATTAACAGGAAAAAGTAAAACATTTCAGAATTGCACCTTGCAATGTGGAGATATTACTGTTTGTGCATTTACAATATTCATTGATTTTTGCCATTGAAAAACGACCAGAAATGTTTGAAGCTACTGACTGAATGAAAGGAGCTGGCATCTCACTCTCTTTGAATCTTCTTTATCATGCTAGGATTAGCAGGAAAAAGCAAAAAATTTCAGAATTGCACCTTGCAATGTGGAGATATTACTGTTTGTGCATTTACAATATTCATTGATTTTTGCCATTGAAAAACATGTTTTTCATATACCAGAAATGTTTGAAGCTACTGACTGAATGAAAGGAGCTGGCATCTCACTCTCTTTGAATCTTCTTTATCATGCTAGGATTAGCAGGAAAAAGCAAAAAATTTCAGAATTGCACCTTGCAATGTGGAGATATTACTGTTTGTGCATTTACAATATTCATTGATTTTTGCCAGTGAAAAACATGTTTTTCATATACCAGAAATGTTTGAAGCTACTGACTGAATGAAAGGAGCTGGCATCTCACTCTCTTTGAATCTTCTTTATCATGCTAGGATTAACAGGAAAAAGCAAAAAATTTCAGAATTTCACCTTGCAATGTGGAGATATTACTGTTTGTGCATTTACAATATTCATTGATTTTTGCCATTGAAAAACATGTTTTTCATATACCAGAAATGTTTGAAGCTACTGACTGAATGAAAGGAGCTGGCATCTCACTCTCTTTGAATCTTCTTTATCATGCTAGGATTAACAGGAAAAAGTAAAAAATTTCAGAATTGCACCTTGCAATGTGGAGATATTACTGCTTGTGCATTTACAATATTCATTGATTTTTGCCATTGAAAAACGTCCAGAAATGTTTGAAGCTACTGACTGAATGAAAGGAGCTGGCATCTCACTCTCTTTGAATCTTCTATATCATGCTAGGATTAGCAGGAAAAAGCAAAAAATTTCAGAATTGCACCTTGCAATGTGGAGATTTTACTGTTTGTGCATTTACAATATTCATTGATTTTTGCCATTGAAAAACATGTTTTTCATATACCAGAAATGTTTGAAGCTACTGACTGAATGAAAGGAGCTGGCATCTCACTCTCTTTGAATCTTCTTTATCATGCTAGGATTAGCAGTAAAAAGCAAAAAATTTCAGAATTGCACCTTGCAATGTGGAGATATTACTGTTTGTGCATTTACAATATTCATTGATTTTTGCCATTGAAAAACGTCCAGAAATGTTTGAAGCTACTGACTGAATGAAAGGAGCTGGCATCTCACTCTCTTTGAATCTTCTTTATCATGCTAGGATTAGCAGGAAAAAGCAAAAAATTTCAGAATTGCACCTTGCAATGTGGAGATATTACTGTTTGTGCATTTACAATATTCATTGATTTTTGCCATTGAAAAACATGTTTTTCATATACCAGAAATGTTTGAAGCTACTGACTGAATGAAAGGAGCTGGCATCTCACTCTCTTTGAATCTTCTTTATCATGCTAGGATTAGCAGGAAAAAGCAAAAAATTTCAGAATTGCACCTTGCAATGTGGAGATATTACTGTTTGTGCATTTACAATATTCATTGATTTTTGCCATTGAAAAACGTCCAGAAATGTTTGAAGCTACTGACTGAATGAAAGGAGCTGGCATCTCACTCTCTTTGAATCTTCTTTATCATGCTAGGATTAGCAGGAAAAAGCAAAAAATTTCAGAATTGCACCTTGCAATGTGGAGATATTACTGTTTGTGCATTTACAATATTCATTGATTTTTGCCATTGAAAAACGTCCAGGAATGTTTGAAGCTACTGACTGAATGAAAGGAGCTGGCATCTCACTCTCTTTGAATCTTCTTTATCATGCTAGGATTAGCAGGAAAAAGCAAAAAATTTCAGAATTGCATCTTGCAATGTGGAGATATTACTGTTTGTGCATTTACAATATTCATTGATTTTTGCCATTGAAAAACGTCCAGAAATGTTTGAAGCTACTGACTGAATGAAAGTAGCTGGCATCTCACTCTCTTTGAATCTTCTTTATCATGCTAGGATTAACAGGAAAAAGCAAAAAATTTCAGAATTGCACCTTGCAATGTGGAGATATTACTGTTTGTGCATTTACAATATTCATTGATTTTTGCCATTGAAAAACGTCCAGAAATGTTTGAAGCTACTGACTGAATGAAAGGAGCTGGCATCTCACTCTCTTTGAATCTTCTTTATCATGCTAGGATTAGCAGGAAAAAGCAAAAAATTTCAGAATTGCACCTTGCAATGTGGAGATATTACTGTTTGTGCATTTACAATATTCATTGATTTTTGCCATTGAAAAACGTCCAGAAATGTTTGAAGCTACTGACTGAATGAAAGGAGCTTGGCATCTCACTCTCTTTGAATCTTCTTTATCATGCTAGGATTAGCAGGAAAAAGCAAAAAATTTCAGAATTGCACCTTGCAATGTGGAGATATTACTGTTTGTGCATTTACAATATTCATTGATTTTTGCCATTGAAAAACATCATGTTATTCATATACCAGAAATGTTTGAAGCTACTGACTGAATGAAAGGAGCTGGCATCTCACTCTCTTTGAATCTTCTTTATCATGCTAGGATTAGCAGGAAAAAGCAAAAAATTTCAGAATTGCACCTTGCAATGTGGAGATATTACTGTTTGTGCATTTACAATATTCATTGATTTTTGCCATTGAAAAACATGTTTTTCATATACCAGAAATGTTTGAAGCTACTGACTGAATGAAAGGAGCTGGCATCTCACTCTCTTTGAATCTTCTTTATCATGCTAGGATTAGCAGTAAAAAGCAAAAAATTTCAGAATTGCACCTTGCAATGTGGAGATATTACTGTTTGTGCATTTACAATATTCATTGATTTTTGCCATTGAAAAACATGTTTTTCATATACCAGAAATGTTTGAAGCTACTGACTGAATGAAAGGAGCTGGCATCTCACTCTCTTTGAATCTTCTTTTTCATGCTAGGATTAACAGGAAAAAGCAAAAAATTTCAGAATTGCACCTTGCAATGTGGAGATATTACTGTTTGTGCATTTACAATATTCATTGATTTTTGCCATTGAAAAACGTCCAGAAATGTTTGAAGCTACTGACTGAATGAAAGGAGCTGGCATCTCACTCTCTTTGAATCTTCTTTATCATGCTAGGATTAGCAGGAAAAAGCAAAAAATTTCAGAATTGCACCTTGCAATGTGGAGATATTACTGTTTGTGCATTTACAATATTCATTGATTTTTGCCATTGAAAAACATGTTTTTCATATACCAGAAATGTTTGAAGCTACAGACTGAATGAAAGGAGCTGGCATCTCACTCTCTTTGAATCTTCTTTATCATGCTAGGATTAGCAGGAAAAAGCAAAAAATTTCAGAATTGCACCTTGCAATGTGGAGATATTACTGTTTGTGCATTTACAATATTCATTGATTTTTGCCATTGAAAAACGTCCAGAAATGTTTGAAGCTACTGACTGAATGAAAGAAGCTGGCATCTCACTCTCTTTGAATCTTCTTTATCATGCTAGGATTAGCAGGAAAAAGCAAAAAATTTCAGAATTGCACCTTGCAATGTGGAGATATTACTGTTTGTGCATTTACAATATTCATTGATTTTTGCCATTGAAAAACGTCCAGAAATGTTTGAAGTTACTGACTGAATGAAAGGAGCTGGCATCTCACTCTCTTTGAATCTTCTTTATCATGCTAGGATTAGCAGGAAAAAGCAAAAAATTTCAGAATTGCATCTTGCAATGTGGAGATATTACTGTTTGTGCATTTACAATATTCATTGATTTTTGCCATTGAAAATCATGTTATTCATATACCAGAAATGTTTGAAGCTACTGACTGAATGAAAGGAGCTGGCATCTCACTCTCTTTGAATCTTCTTTATCATGCTAGGATTAGCAGGAAAAAGCAAAAAATTTCAGAATTGCACCTTGCAATATGGAGATATTACTGTTTGTGCATTTACAATATTCATTGATTTTTGCCATTGAAAAACATGTTTTTCATATACCAGAAATGTTTGAAGCTACTGACTGAATGAAAGGAGCTGGCATCTCACTCTCTTTGAATCTTCTTTATCATGCTAGGATTAACAGGAAAAAGCAAAAAATTTCAGAATTGCACCTTGCAATGTGGAGATATTACTGTTTGTGCATTTACAATATTCATTGATTTTTGCCATTGAAAAACGTCCAGAAATGTTTGAAGCTACTGACTGAATGAAAGGAGCTGGCATCTCACTCTCTTTGAATCTTCTTTATCATGCTAGGATTAGCAGGAAAAAGCAAAAAAATTCAGAATTGCACCTTGCAATGTGGAGATATTACTGTTTGTGCATTTACAATATTCATTGATTTTTGCCATTGAAACACATGTTTTTCATATACCAGAAATGTTTGAAGCTACTGACTGAATGAAAGGAGCTGGCATCTCACTCTCTTTGAATCTTCTTTATCATGCTAGGATTAGCAGGAAAAAGCAAAAAATTTCAGAATTGCACCTTGCAATGTGGAGATATTACTGTTTGTGCATTTACAATATTCATTGATTTTTGCCATTGAAAAACATGTTTTTCATATACCAGAAATGTTTGAAGCTACTGACTGAATGAAAGGAGCTGGCATCTCACTCTCTTTGAATCTTCTTTATCATGCTAGGATTAGCAGGAAAAAGCAAAAAAATTCAGAATTGCACCTTGCAATGTGGAGATATTACTGTTTGTGCATTTACAATATTCATTGATTTTTGCCATTGAAAAACATGTTTTTCATATACCAGAAATGTTTGAAGCTACTGACTGAATGAAAGGAGCTGGCATCTCACTCTCTTTGAATCTTCTTTATCATGCTAGGATTAACAGGAAAAAGCAAAAAATTTCAGAATTGCACCTTGCAATGTGGAGATATTACTGTTTGTGCATTTACAATATTCATTGATTTTTGCCATTGAAAAACGTCCAGAAATGTTTGAAGCTACTGACTGAATGAAAGGAGCTGGCATCTCACTCTCTTTGAATCTTCTTTATCATGCTAGGATTAGCAGGAAAAAGCAAAAAATTTCAGAATTGCACCTTGCAATGTGGAGATATTACTGTTTGTGCATTTACAATATTCATTGATTTTTGCCATTGAAAAACGTCCAGAAATGTTTGAAGCTACTGACTGAATGAAAGGAGCTGGCATCTCACTCTCTTTGAATCTTCTTTATCATGCTAGGATTAGCAGGAAAAAGCAAAAAATTTCAGAATTGCACCTTGCAATGTGGAGATATTACTGTTTGTGCATTTACAATATTCATTGATTTTTGCCATTGAAAAACATGTTTTTCATATACCAGAAATGTTTGAAGCTACTGACTGAATGAAAGGAGCTGGCATCTCACTCTCTTTGAATCTTCTTTATCATGCTAGGATTAGCAGGAAAAAGCAAAAAAATTTCAGAATTGCACCTTGCAATGTGGAGATATTACTGTTTGTGCATTTACAATATTCATTGATTTTTGCCATTGAAAAACGTCCAGAAATGTTTGAAGCTACTGACTGAATGAAAGGAGCTGGCATCTCACTCTCTTTGAATCTTCTTTATCATGCTAGGATTAGCAGGAAAAAGCAAAAAATTTCAGAATTGCACCTTGCAATGTGGAGATATTACTGTTTGTGCATTTACAATATTCATTGATTTTTGCCATTGAAAAACGTCCAGAAATGTTTGAAGCTACTGACTGAATGAAAGGAGCTGGCATCTCACTCTCTTTGAATCTTCTTTATCATGCTAGGATTAGCAGGAAAAAGCAAAAAATTTCAGAATTGCATCTTGCAATGTGGAGATATTACTGTTTGTGCATTTACAATATTCATTGATTTTTGCCATTGAAAAACGTCCAGAAATGTTTGAAGCTACTGACTGAATGAAAGTAGCTGGCATCTCACTCTCTTTGAATCTTCTTTATCATGCTAGGATTAACAGGAAAAAGCAAAAAATTTCAGAATTGCACCTTGCAATGTGGAGATATTACTGTTTGTGCATTTACAATATTCATTGATTTTTGCCATTGAAAAACGTCCAGAAATGTTTGAAGCTACTGACTGAATGAAAGGAGCTGGCATCTCACTCTCTTTGAATCTTCTTTATCATGCTAGGATTAGCAGGAAAAAGCAAAAAATTTCAGAATTGCACCTTGCAATGTGGAGATATTACTGTTTGTGCATTTACAATATTCATTGATTTTTGCCATTGAAAAACGTCCAGAAATGTTTGAAGCTACTGACTGAATGAAAGGAGCTTGGCATCTCACTCTCTTTGAATCTTCTTTATCATGCTAGGATTAGCAGGAAAAAGCAAAAAATTTCAGAATTGCACCTTGCAATGTGGAGATATTACTGTTTGTGCATTTACAATATTCATTGATTTTTGCCATTGAAAAACATCATGTTATTCATATACCAGAAATGTTTGAAGCTACTGACTGAATGAAAGGAGCTGGCATCTCACTCTCTTTGAATCTTCTTTATCATGCTAGGATTAGCAGGAAAAAGCAAAAAATTTCAGAATTGCACCTTGCAATGTGGAGATATTACTGTTTGTGCATTTACAATATTCATTGATTTTTGCCATTGAAAAACATGTTTTTCATATACCAGAAATGTTTGAAGCTACTGACTGAATGAAAGGAGCTGGCATCTCACTCTCTTTGAATCTTCTTTATCATGCTAGGATTAGCAGTAAAAAGCAAAAAATTTCAGAATTGCACCTTGCAATGTGGAGATATTACTGTTTGTGCATTTACAATATTCATTGATTTTTGCCATTGAAAAACATGTTTTTCATATACCAGAAATGTTTGAAGCTACTGACTGAATGAAAGGAGCTGGCATCTCACTCTCTTTGAATCTTCTTTTTCATGCTAGGATTAACAGGAAAAAGCAAAAAATTTCAGAATTGCACCTTGCAATGTGGAGATATTACTGTTTGTGCATTTACAATATTCATTGATTTTTGCCATTGAAAAACGTCCAGAAATGTTTGAAGCTACTGACTGAATGAAAGGAGCTGGCATCTCACTCTCTTTGAATCTTCTTTATCATGCTAGGATTAGCAGGAAAAAGCAAAAAATTTCAGAATTGCACCTTGCAATGTGGAGATATTACTGTTTGTGCATTTACAATATTCATTGATTTTTGCCATTGAAAAACATGTTTTTCATATACCAGAAATGTTTGAAGCTACTGACTGAATGAAAGGAGCTGGCATCTCACTCTCTTTGAATCTTCTTTATCATGCTAGGATTAGCAGGAAAAAGCAAAAAATTTCAGAATTGCAC
Organism: Phyllobates terribilis; assembly: GCF_046119375.1. Classification (NCBI taxonomy): domain Eukaryota; kingdom Metazoa; phylum Chordata; class Amphibia; order Anura; family Dendrobatidae; genus Phyllobates; species Phyllobates terribilis. The sequence goes on from NW_027364844.1 coordinate 58,833, forward strand.
CTTGCAATGTGGAGATATTACTGTTTGTGCATTTACAATATTCATTGATTTTTGCCATTGAAAAACGTCCAGAAATGTTTGAAGCTACTGACTGAATGAAAGGAGCTGGCATCTCACTCTCTTTGAATCTTCTTTATCATGCTAGGATTAGCAGGAAAAAGCAAAAAATTTCAGAATTGCACCTTGCAATGTGGAGATATTACTGTTTGTGCATTTACAATATTCATTGATTTTTGCCATTGAAAAACGTCCAGAAATGTTTGAAGCTACTGACTGAATGAAAGGAGCTGGCATCTCACTCTCTTTGAATCTTCTTTATCATGCTAGGATTAGCAGGAAAAAGCAAAAAATTTCAGAATTGCATCTTGCAATGTGGAGATATTACTGTTTGTGCATTTACAATATTCATTGATTTTTGCCATTGAAAATCATGTTATTCATATACCAGAAATGTTTGAAGCTACTGACTGAATGAAAGGAGCTGGCATCTCACTCTCTTTGAATCTTCTTTATCATGCTAGGATTAGCAGGAAAAAGCAAAAAATTTCAGAATTGCACCTTGCAATATGGAGATATTACTGTTTGTGCATTTACAATATTCATTGATTTTTGCCATTGAAAAACATGTTTTTCATATACCAGAAATGTTTGAAGCTACTGACTGAATGAAAGGAGCTGGCATCTCACTCTCTTTGAATCTTCTTTATCATGCTAGGATTAACAGGAAAAAGCAAAAAAATTCAGAATTAAACCTTGCAATGTGGAGATATTACTGTTTGTGCATTTACAATATTCATTGATTTTTGCCATTGAAACACATGTTTTTCATATACCAGAAATGTTTGAAGCTACTGACTGAATGAAAGGAGCTGGCATCTCACTCTCTTTGAATCTTCTTTATCATGCTAGGATTAGCAGGAAAAAGCAAAAAATTTCAGAATTGCACCTTGCAATGTGGAGATATTACTGTTTGTGCATTTACAATATTCATTGATTTTTGCCATTGAAAAACATGTTTTTCATATACCAGAAATGTTTGAAGCTACTGACTGAATGAAAGGAGCTGGCATCTCACTCTCTTTGAATCTTCTTTATCATGCTAGGATTAGCAGGAAAAAGCAAAAAAATTCAGAATTGCACCTTGCAATGTGGAGATATTACTGTTTGTGCATTTACAATATTCATTGATTTTTGCCATTGAAAAACATGTTTTTCATATACCAGAAATGTTTGAAGCTACTGACTGAATGAAAGGAGCTGGCATCTCACTCTCTTTGAATCTTCTTTATCATGCTAGGATTAACAGGAAAAAGCAAAAAATTTCAGAATTGCACCTTGCAATGTGGAGATATTACTGTTTGTGCATTTACAATATTCATTGATTTTTGCCATTGAAAAACGTCCAGAAATGTTTGAAGCTACTGACTGAATGAAAGGAGCTGGCATCTCACTCTCTTTGAATCTTCTTTATCATGCTAGGATTAGCAGGAAAAAGCAAAAAATTTCAGAATTGCACCTTGCAATGTGGAGATATTACTGTTTGTGCATTTACAATATTCATTGATTTTTGCCATTGAAAAACGTCCAGAAATGTTTGAAGCTACTGACTGAATGAAAGGAGCTGGCATCTCACTCTCTTTGAATCTTCTTTATCATGCTAGGATTAGCAGGAAAAAGCAAAAAATTTCAGAATTGCACCTTGCAATGTGGAGATATTACTGTTTGTGCATTTACAATATTCATTGATTTTTGCCATTGAAAAACATGTTTTTCATATACCAGAAATGTTTGAAGCTACTGACTGAATGAAAGGAGCTGGCATCTCACTCTCTTTGAATCTTCTTTATCATGCTAGGATTAGCAGGAAAAAGCAAAAAAATTTCAGAATTGCACCTTGCAATGTGGAGATATTACTGTTTGTGCATTTACAATATTCATTGATTTTTGCCATTGAAAAACGTCCAGAAATGTTTGAAGCTACTGACTGAATGAAAGGAGCTGGCATCTCACTCTCTTTGAATCTTCTTTATCATGCTAGGATTAGCAGGAAAAAGCAAAAAATTTCAGAATTGCACCTTGCAATGTGGAGATATTACTGTTTGTGCATTTACAATATTCATTGATTTTTGCCATTGAAAAACGTCCAGAAATGTTTGAAGCTACTGACTGAATGAAAGGAGCTGGCATCTCACTCTCTTTGAATCTTCTTTATCATGCTAGGATTAGCAGGAAAAAGCAAAAAATTTCAGAATTGCATCTTGCAATGTGGAGATATTACTGTTTGTGCATTTACAATATTCATTGATTTTTGCCATTGAAAAACGTCCAGAAATGTTTGAAGCTACTGACTGAATGAAAGTAGCTGGCATCTCACTCTCTTTGAATCTTCTTTATCATGCTAGGATTAACAGGAAAAAGCAAAAAATTTCAGAATTGCACCTTGCAATGTGGAGATATTACTGTTTGTGCATTTACAATATTCATTGATTTTTGCCATTGAAAAACGTCCAGAAATGTTTGAAGCTACTGACTGAATGAAAGGAGCTGGCATCTCACTCTCTTTGAATCTTCTTTATCATGCTAGGATTAGCAGGAAAAAGCAAAAAATTTCAGAATTGCACCTTGCAATGTGGAGATATTACTGTTTGTGCATTTACAATATTCATTGATTTTTGCCATTGAAAAACGTCCAGAAATGTTTGAAGCTACTGACTGAATGAAAGGAGCTTGGCATCTCACTCTCTTTGAATCTTCTTTATCATGCTAGGATTAGCAGGAAAAAGCAAAAAATTTCAGAATTGCACCTTGCAATGTGGAGATATTACTGTTTGTGCATTTACAATATTCATTGATTTTTGCCATTGAAAAACATCATGTTATTCATATACCAGAAATGTTTGAAGCTACTGACTGAATGAAAGGAGCTGGCATCTCACTCTCTTTGAATCTTCTTTATCATGCTAGGATTAGCAGGAAAAAGCAAAAAATTTCAGAATTGCACCTTGCAATGTGGAGATATTACTGTTTGTGCATTTACAATATTCATTGATTTTTGCCATTGAAAAACATGTTTTTCATATACCAGAAATGTTTGAAGCTACTGACTGAATGAAAGGAGCTGGCATCTCACTCTCTTTGAATCTTCTTTATCATGCTAGGATTAGCAGTAAAAAGCAAAAAATTTCAGAATTGCACCTTGCAATGTGGAGATATTACTGTTTGTGCATTTACAATATTCATTGATTTTTGCCATTGAAAAACATGTTTTTCATATACCAGAAATGTTTGAAGCTACTGACTGAATGAAAGGAGCTGGCATCTCACTCTCTTTGAATCTTCTTTTTCATGCTAGGATTAACAGGAAAAAGCAAAAAATTTCAGAATTGCACCTTGCAATGTGGAGATATTACTGTTTGTGCATTTACAATATTCATTGATTTTTGCCATTGAAAAACGTCCAGAAATGTTTGAAGCTACTGACTGAATGAAAGGAGCTGGCATCTCACTCTCTTTGAATCTTCTTTATCATGCTAGGATTAGCAGGAAAAAGCAAAAAATTTCAGAATTGCACCTTGCAATGTGGAGATATTACTGTTTGTGCATTTACAATATTCATTGATTTTTGCCATTGAAAAACATGTTTTTCATATACCAGAAATGTTTGAAGCTACTGACTGAATGAAAGGAGCTGGCATCTCACTCTCTTTGAATCTTCTTTATCATGCTAGGATTAGCAGGAAAAAGCAAAAAATTTCAGAATTGCACCTTGCAATGTGGAGATATTACTGTTTGTGCATTTACAATATTCATTGATTTTTGCCATTGAAAAACGTCCAGAAATGTTTGAAGCTACTGACTGAATGAAAGGAGCTGGCATCTCACTCTCTTTGAATCTTCTTTATCATGCTAGGATTAGCAGGAAAAAGCAAAAAATTTCAGAATTGCACCTTGCAATGTGGAGATATTACTGTTTGTGCATTTACAATATTCATTGATTTTTGCCATTGAAAAACGTCCAGAAATGTTTGAAGCTACTGACTGAATGAAAGGAGCTGGCATCTCACTCTCTTTGAATCTTCTTTATCATGCTAGGATTAGCAGGAAAAAGCAAAAAATTTCAGAATTGCATCTTGCAATGTGGAGATATTACTGTTTGTGCATTTACAATATTCATTGATTTTTGCCATTGAAAATCATGTTATTCATATACCAGAAATGTTTGAAGCTACTGACTGAATGAAAGGAGCTGGCATCTCACTCTCTTTGAATCTTCTTTATCATGCTAGGATTAGCAGGAAAAAGCAAAAAATTTCAGAATTGCACCTTGCAATATGGAGATATTACTGTTTGTGCATTTACAATATTCATTGATTTTTGCCATTGAAAAACATGTTTTTCATATACCAGAAATGTTTGAAGCTACTGACTGAATGAAAGGAGCTGGCATCTCACTCTCTTTGAATCTTCTTTATCATGCTAGGATTAACAGGAAAAAGCAAAAAATTTCAGAATTGCACCTTGCAATGTGGAGGTATTACTGTTTGTGCATTTACAATATTCATTGATTTTTGCCATTGAAAATCATGTTATTCATATACCAGAAATGTTTGAAGCTACTGACTGAATGAAAGGAGCTGGCATCTCACTCTCTTTGAATCTTCTTTATCATGCTAGGATTAGCAGGAAAAAGCAAAAAATTTCAGAATTGCACCTTGCAATATGGAGATATTACTGTTTGTGCATTTACAATATTCATTGATTTTTGCCATTGAAAAACATGTTTTTCATATACCAGAAATGTTTGAAGCTACTGACTGAATGAAAGGAGCTGGCATCTCACTCTCTTTGAATCTTCTTTATCATGCTAGGATTAACAGGAAAAAGCAAAAAATTTCAGAATTGCACCTTGCAATGTGGAGATATTACTGTTTGTGCATTTACAATATTCATTGATTTTTGCCATTGAAAAACATCATGTTATTCATATACCAGAAATGTTTGAAGCTACTGACTGAATGAAAGGAGCTGGCATCTCACTCTCTTTGAATCTTCTTTATCATGCTAGGATTAGCAGGAAAAAGCAAAAAATTTCAGAATTGCACCTTGCAATGTGGAGATATTACTGTTTGTGCATTTACAATATTCATTGATTTTTGCCATTGAAAAACATGTTTTTCATATACCAGAAATGTTTGAAGCTACTGACTGAATGAAAGGAGCTGGCATCTCACTCTCTTTGAATCTTCTTTATCATGCTAGGATTAGCAGTAAAAAGCAAAAAATTTCAGAATTGCACCTTGCAATGTGGAGATATTACTGTTTGTGCATTTACAATATTCATTGATTTTTGCCATTGAAAAACATGTTTTTCATATACCAGAAATGTTTGAAGCTACTGACTGAATGAAAGGAGCTGGCATCTCACTCTCTTTGAATCTTCTTTTTCATGCTAGGATTAACAGGAAAAAGCAAAAAATTTCAGAATTGCACCTTGCAATGTGGAGATATTACTGTTTGTGCATTTACAATATTCATTGATTTTTGCCATTGAAAAACGTCCAGAAATGTTTGAAGCTACTGACTGAATGAAAGGAGCTGGCATCTCACTCTCTTTGAATCTTCTTTATCATGCTAGGATTAGCAGGAAAAAGCAAAAAATTTCAGAATTGCACCTTGCAATGTGGAGATATTACTGTTTGTGCATTTACAATATTCATTGATTTTTGCCATTGAAAAACATGTTTTTCATATACCAGAAATGTTTGAAGCTACTGACTGAATGAAAGGAGCTGGCATCTCACTCTCTTTGAATCTTCTTTATCATGCTAGGATTAGCAGGAAAAAGCAAAAAATTTCAGAATTGCACCTTGCAATGTGGAGATATTACTGTTTGTGCATTTACAATATTCATTGATTTTTGCCATTGAAAAACGTCCAGAAATGTTTGAAGCTACTGACTGAATGAAAGGAGCTGGCATCTCACTCTCTTTGAATCTTCTTTATCATGCTAGGATTAGCAGGAAAAAGCAAAAAATTTCAGAATTGCACCTTGCAATGTGGAGATATTACTGTTTGTGCATTTACAATATTCATTGATTTTTGCCATTGAAAAACGTCCAGAAATGTTTGAAGCTACTGACTGAATGAAAGGAGCTGGCATCTCACTCTCTTTGAATCTTCTTTATCATGCTAGGATTAGCAGGAAAAAGCAAAAAATTTCAGAATTGCATCTTGCAATGTGGAGATATTACTGTTTGTGCATTTACAATATTCATTGATTTTTGCCATTGAAAATCATGTTATTCATATACCAGAAATGTTTGAAGCTACTGACTGAATGAAAGGAGCTGGCATCTCACTCTCTTTGAATCTTCTTTATCATGCTAGGATTAGCAGGAAAAAGCAAAAAATTTCAGAATTGCACCTTGCAATATGGAGATATTACTGTTTGTGCATTTACAATATTCATTGATTTTTGCCATTGAAAAACATGTTTTTCATATACCAGAAATGTTTGAAGCTACTGACTGAATGAAAGGAGCTGGCATCTCACTCTCTTTGAATCTTCTTTATCATGCTAGGATTAACAGGAAAAAGCAAAAAATTTCAGAATTGCACCTTGCAATGTGGAGGTATTACTGTTTGTGCATTTACAATATTCATTGATTTTTGCCATTGAAAATCATGTTATTCATATACCAGAAATGTTTGAAGCTACTGACTGAATGAAAGGAGCTGGCATCTCACTCTCTTTGAATCTTCTTTATCATGCTAGGATTAGCAGGAAAAAGCAAAAAATTTCAGAATTGCACCTTGCAATATGGAGATATTACTGTTTGTGCATTTACAATATTCATTGATTTTTGCCATTGAAAAACATGTTTTTCATATACCAGAAATGTTTGAAGCTACTGACTGAATGAAAGGAGCTGGCATCTCACTCTCTTTGAATCTTCTTTATCATGCTAGGATTAACAGGAAAAAGCAAAAAATTTCAGAATTGCACCTTGCAATGTGGAGATATTACTGTTTGTGCATTTACAATATTCATTGATTTTTGCCATTGAAAAACGTCCCAGAAATGTTTGAAGCTACTGACTGAATGAAAGGAGCTGGCATCTCACTCTCTTTGAATCTTCTTTATCATGCTAGGATTAGCAGGAAAAAGCAAAAAAATTCAGAATTGCACCTTGCAATGTGGAGATATTACTGTTTGTGCATTTACAATATTCATTGATTTTTGCCATTGAAAAACATGTTTTTCATATACCAGAAATGTTTGAAGCTACTGACTGAATGAAAGGAGCTGGCATCTCACTCTCTTTGAATCTTCTTTATCATGCTAGGATTAGCAGGAAAAAGCAAAAAATTTCAGAATTGCACCTTGCAATGTGGAGATATTACTGTTTGTGCATTTACAATATTCATTGATTTTTGCCATTGAAAAACATGTTTTTCATATACCAGAAATGTTTGAAGCTACTGACTGAATGAAAGGAGCTGGCATCTCACTCTCTTTGAATCTTCTTTATCATGCTAGGATTAGCAGGAAAAAGCAAAAAAATTCAGAATTGCACCTTGCAATGTGGAGATATTACTGTTTGTGCATTTACAATATTCATTGATTTTTGCCATTGAAAAACATGTTTTTCATATACCAGAAATGTTTGAAGCTACTGACTGAATGAAAGGAGCTGGCATCTCACTCTCTTTGAATCTTCTTTATCATGCTAGGATTAACAGGAAAAAGCAAAAAATTTCAGAATTGCACCTTGCAATGTGGAGATATTACTGTTTGTGCATTTACAATATTCATTGATTTTTGCCATTGAAAAACGTCAGAAATGTTTGAAGCTACTGACTGAATGAAAGGAGCTGGCATATCACTCTCTGAATCTTCTTTATCATGCTAGGATTAGCAGGAAAAAGCAAAAAATTTCAGAATTGCACCTTGCAATGTGGAGATATTACTGTTTGTGCATTTACAATATTCATTGATTTTTGCCATTGAAAAACATGTTTTTCATATACCAGAAATGTTTGAAGCTACTGACTGAATGAAAGGAGCTGGCATCTCACTCTCTTTGAATCTTCTTTATCATGCTAGGATTAGCAGGAAAAAGCAAAAAATTTCAGAATTGCACCTTGCAATGTGGAGATATTACTGTTTGTGCATTTACAATATTCATTGATTTTTGCCATTGAAAAACATGTTTTTCATATACCAGAAATGTTTGAAGCTACTGACTGAATGAAAGGAGCTGGCATCTCACTCTCTTTGAATCTTCTTTATCATGCTAGGATTAACAGGAAAAAGTAAAAAATTTCAGAATTGCACCTTGCAATGTGGAGATATTACTGTTTGTGCATTTACAATATTCATTGATTTTTGCCATTGAAAAACGTCCAGAAATGTTTGAAGCTACTGACTGAATGAAAGGAGCTGGCATCTCACTCTCTTTGAATCTTCTTTATCATGCTAGGATTAGCAGGAAAAAGCAAAAAATTTCAGAATTGCACCTTGCAATGTGGAGATATTACTGTTTGTGCATTTACAATATTCATTGATTTTTGCCATTGAAAAACATGTTTTTCATATACCAGAAATGTTTGAAGCTACTGACTGAATGAAAGGAGCTGGCATCTCACTCTCTTTGAATCTTCTTTATCATGCTAGGATTAGCAGGAAAAAGCAAAAATTTCAGAATTGCACCTTGCAATGTGGAGATATTACTGTTTGTGCATTTACAATATTCATTGATTTTTGCCATTGAAAAACGTCCAGAAATGTTTGAAGCTACTGACTGAATGAAAGGAGCTGGCATCTCACTCTCTTTGAATCTTCTTTATCATGCTAGGATTAGCAGGAAAAAGCAAAAAATTTCAGAATTGCACCTTGCAATGTGGAGATATTATTGTTTGTGCATTTACAATATTCATTGATTTTTGCCATTGAAAAACATGTTTTTCATATACCAGAAATGTTTGAAGCTACTGACTGAATGAAAGGAGCTGGCATCTCACTCTCTTTGAATCTTCTTTATCATGCTAGGATTAACAGGAAAAAGCAAAAAATTTCAGAATTGCACCTTGCAATGTGGAGATATTACTGTTTGTGCATTTACAATATTCATTGATTTTTGCCATTGAAAAACGTCCAGAAATGTTTGAAGCTACTGACTGAATGAAAGGAGCTGGCATCTCACTCTCTTTGAATCTTCTTTATCATGCTAGGATTAGCAGGAAAAAGCAAAAAAATTCAGAATTGCACCTTGCAATGTGGAGATATTACTGTTTGTGCATTTACAATATTCATTGATTTTTGCCATTGAAACACATGTTTTTCATATACCAGAAATGTTTGAAGCTACTGACTGAATGAAAGGAGCTGGCATCTCACTCTCTTTGAATCTTCTTTATCATGCTAGGATTAGCAGGAAAAAGCAAAAAATTTCAGAATTGCACCTTGCAATGTGGAGATATTACTGTTTGTGCATTTACAATATTCATTGATTTTTGCCATTGAAAAACATGTTTTTCATATACCAGAAATGTTTGAAGCTACTGACTGAATGAAAGGAGCTGGCATCTCACTCTCTTTGAATCTTCTTTATCATGCTAGGATTAGCAGGAAAAAGCAAAAAATTTCAGAATTGCACCTTGCAATGTGGAGATATTACGGTTTGTGCATTTACAATATTCATTGATTTTTGCCATTGAAAAACATGTTTTTCATATACCAGAAATGTTTGAAGCTACTGACTGAATGAAAGGAGCTGACATCTCACTCTCTTTGAATCTTCTTTATCATGCTAGGATTAGCAGGAAAAAGCAAAAAATTTCAGAATTGCACCTTGCAATGTGGAGATATTACTGTTTGTGCATTTACAATATTCATTGATTTTTGCCAGTGAAAAACATGTTTTTCATATACCAGAAATGTTTGAAGCTACTGACTGAATGAAAGGAGCTGGCATCACTCTCTTTGAATCTTCTTTATCATGTTAGGATTAACAGGAAAAAGCAAAAAATTTCAGAATTGCACCTTGCAATGTGGAGATATTACTGTTTGTGCATTTACAATATTCATTGATTTTTGCCATTGAAAAACGTCCAGAAATGTTTGAAGCTACTGACAATGAAAGGAGCTGGCATCTCACTCTCTTTGAATCTTCTTTATCATGCTAGGATTAGCAGGAAAAAGCAAAAAATTTCAGAATTGCACCTTGCAATGTGGAGATATTACTGTTTGTGCATTTACAATATTCATTGATTTTTGCCATTGAAAAACGTCCAGAAATGTTTGAAGCTACTGACTGAATGAAAGGAGCTGGCATCTCACTCTCTTTGAATCTTCTTTATCATGCTAGGATTAGCAGGAAAAAGCAAAAAATTTCAGAATTGCACCTTGCAATGTGGAGATATTACTGTTTGTGCATTTACAATATTCATTGATTTTTGCCATTGAAAAACATGTTTTTCATATACCAGAAATGTTTGAAGCTACTGACTGAATGAAAGGAGCTGGCATCTCACTCTCTTTGAATCTTCTTTATCATGCTAGGATTAGCAGGAAAAAGCAAAAAATTTCAGAATTGCACCTTGCAATGTGGAGATATTACTGTTTGTGCATTTACAATATTCATTGATTTTTGCCATTGAAAAACGTCCAGAAATGTTTGAAGCTACTGACTGAATGAAAGGAGCTGGCATCTCACTCTCTTTGAATCTTCTTTATCATGCTAGGATTAGCAGGAAAAAGCAAAAAATTTCAGAATTGCACCTTGCAATGTGGAGATATTACTGTTTGTGCATTTACAATATTCATTGATTTTTGCCATTGAAAAACGTCCAGAAATGTTTGAAGCTACTGACTGAATGAAAGGAGCTGGCATCTCACTCTCTTTGAATCTTCTTTATCATGCTAGGATTAGCAGGAAAAAGCAAAAAATTTCAGAATTGCACCTTGCAATATGGAGATATTACTGTTTGTGCATTTACAATATTCATTGATTTTTGCCATTGAAAAACATGTTTTTCATATACCAGAAATGTTTGAAGCTACTGACTGAATGAAAGGAGCTGGCATCTCACTCTCTTTGAATCTTCTTTATCATGCTAGGATTAACAGGAAAAAGCAAAAAATTTCAGAATTGCACCTTGCAATGTGGAGATATTACTGTTTGTGCATTTACAATATTCATTGATTTTTGCCATTGAAAAACGTCCAGAAATGTTTGAAGCTACTGACTGAATGAAAGGAGCTGGCATCTCACTCTCTTTGAATCTTCTTTATCATGCTAGGATTAGCAGGAAAAAGCAAAAAATTTCAGAATTGCACCTTGCAATGTGGAGATATTACTGTTTGTGCATTTACAATATTCATTGATTTTTGCCATTGAAACACATGTTTTTCATATACCAGAAATGTTTGAAGCTACTGACTGAATGAAAGGAGCTGGCATCTCACTCTCTTTGAATCTTCTTTATCATGCTAGGATTAGCAGGAAAAAGCAAAAAATTTCAGAATTGCACCTTGCAATGTGGAGATATTACTGTTTGTGCATTTACAATATTCATTGATTTTTGCCATTGAAAAACGTCCAGAAATGTTTGAAGCTACTGACTGAATGAAAGGAGCTGGCATCTCACTCTCTTTGAATCTTCTTTATCATGCTAGGATTAGCAGGAAAAAGCAAAAAATTTCAGAATTGCACCTTGCAATGTGGAGATATTACTGTTTGTGCATTTACAATATTCATTGATTTTTGCCATTGAAAAACATGTTTTTCATATACCAGAAATGTTTGAAGCTACTGACTCAATGAAAGGAGCTGGCATCTCACTCTCTTTGAATCTTCTTTATCATGCTAGGATTAGCAGGAAAAAGCAAAAAATTTCAGAATTGCACCTTGCAATGTGGAGATATTACTGTTTGTGCATTTACAATATTCATTGATTTTTGCTATTGAAAAACGTCCAGAAATGTTTGAAGCTACTGACTGAATGAAAGGAGCTGGCATCTCACTCTCTTTGAATCTTCTTTATCATGCTAGGATTAGCAGGAAAAAGCAAAAAATTTCAGAATTGCACCTTGCAATGTGGAGATATTACTGTTTGTGCATTTACAATATTCATTGATTTTTGCCATTGAAAAACGTCCAGAAATGTTTGAAGCTACTGACTGAATGAAAGGAGCTGGCATCTCACTCTCTTTGAATCTTCTTTATCATGCTAGGATTAGCAGGAAAAAGCAAAAAATTTCAGAATTGCACCTTGCAATGTGGAGATATTACTGTTTGTGCATTTACAATATTCATTGATTTTTGCCATTGAAAAACGTCCAGAAATGTTTGAAGCTACTGACTGAATGAAAGGAGCTGGCATCTTACTCTCTTTGAATCTTCTTTATCATGCTAGGATTAGCAGGAAAAAGCAAAAAATTTCAGAATTGCACCTTGCAATGTGGAGATATTACTGTTTGTGCATTTACAATATTCATTGATTTTTGCCATTGAAAAACGTCCAGAAATGTTTGAAGCTACTGACTGAATGAAAGGAGCTGGCATCTCACTCTCTTTGAATCTTCTTTATCATGCTAGGATTAGCAGGAAAAAGCAAAAAATTTCAGAATTGCATCTTGCAATGTGGAGATATTACTGTTTGTGCATTTACAATATTCATTGATTTTTGCCATTGAAAAACATGTTATTCATATACCAGAAATGTTTGAAGCTACTGACTGAATGAAAGGAGCTGGCATCTCACTCTCTTTGAATCTTCTTTATCATGCTAGGATTAACAGGAAAAAGCAAAAAATTTCAGAATTGCACCTTGCAATGTGGAGATATTACTGTTTGTGCATTTACAATATTCATTGATTTTTGCCATTGAAAAATGTCCAGAAATGTTTGAAGCTACTGACTGAATGAAAGGAGCTGGCATCTCACTCTCTTTGAATCTTCTTTATCATGCTAGGATTAGCAGGAAAAAGCAAAAAAATTCAGAATTGCACCTTGCAATGTGGAGATATTACTGTTTGTGCATTTACAATATTCATTGATTTTTGCCATTGAAACACATGTTTTTCATATACCAGAAATGTTTGAAGCTACTGACTGAATGAAAGGAGCTGGCATCTCACTCTCTTTGAATCTTCTTTATCATGCTAGGATTAGCAGGAAAAAGCAAAAAATTTCAGAATTGCACCTTGCAACGTGGAGATATTACTGTTTGTGCATTTACAATATTCATTGATTTTTGCCATTGAAAAACATGTTTTTCATATACCAGAAATGTTTGAAGCTACTGACTGAATGAAAGGAGCTGGCATCTCACTCTCTTTGAATCTTCTTTATCATGCTAGGATTAGCAGGAAAAAGCAAAAAATTTCAGAATTGCACCTTGCAATGTGGAGATATTACGGTTTGTGCATTTACAATATTCATTGATTTTTGCCATTGAAAAACATGTTTTTCATATACCAGAAATGTTTGAAGCTACTGACTGAATGAAAGGAGCTGACATCTCACTCTCTTTGAATCTTCTTTATCATGCTAGGATTAGCAGGAAAAAGCAAAAAATTTCAGAATTGCACCTTGCAATGTGGAGATATTACTGTTTGTGCATTTACAATATTCATTGATTTTTGCCATTGAAAAACATGTTTTTCATATACCAGAAATGTTTGAAGCTACTGACTGAATGAAAGGAGCTGGCATCTCACTCTCTTTGAATCTTCTTTATCATGCTAGGATTAACAGGAAAAAGCAAAAAATTTCAGAATTGCACCTTGCAATGTGGAGATATTACTGTTTGTGCATTTACAATATTCATTGATTTTTGCCATTGAAAAACGTCCAGAAATGTTTGAAGCTACTGACTGAATGAAAGGAGCTGGCATATCACTCTCTGAATCTTCTTTATCATGCTAGGATTAGCAGGAAAAAGCAAAAAATTTCAGAATTGCACCTTGCAATGTGGAGATATTACTGTTTGTGCATTTACAATATTCATTGATTTTTGCCATTGAAAAACATGTTTTTCATATACCAGAAATGTTTGAAGCTACTGACTGAATGAAAGGAGCTGGCATCTCACTCTCTTTGAATCTTCTTTATCATGCTAGGATTAGCAGGAAAAAGCAAAAAATTTCAGAATTGCACCTTGCAATGTGGAGATATTACTGTTTGTGCATTTACAATATTCATTGATTTTTGCCATTGAAAAACATGTTTTACATATACCAGAAATGTTTGAAGCTACTGACTGATTGAAAGGAGCTGGCATCTCACTCTCTTTGAATCTTCTTTATCATGCTAGGATTAACAGGAAAAAGTAAAAAATTTCAGAATTGCACCTTGCAATGTGGAGATATTACTGTTTGTGCATTTACAATATTCATTGATTTTTGCCATTGAAAAACGTCCAGAAATGTTTGAAGCTACTGACTGAATGAAAGGAGCTGGCATCTCACTCTCTTTGAATCTTCTTTATCATGCTAGGATTAGCAGGAAAAAGCAAAAAATTTCAGAATTGCACCTTGCAATGTGGAGATATTACTGTTTGTGCATTTACAATATTCATTGATTTTTGCCATTGAAAAACATGTTTTTCATATACCAGAAATGTTTGAAGCTACTGACTGAATGAACGGAGCTGGCATCTCACTCTCTTTGAATCTTCTTTATCATGCTAGGATTAGCAGGAAAAAGCAAAAAATTTCAGAATTGCACCTTGCAATGTGGAGATATTACTGTTTGTGCATTTACAATATTCATTGATTTTTGCCATTGAAAAACATGTTTTTCATATACCAGAAATGTTTGAAGCTACTGACTGAATGAAAGGAGCTGGCATCTCACTCTCTTTGAATCTTCTTTATCATGCTAGGATTAGCAGGAAAAAGCAAAAAATTTCAGAATTGCACCTTGCAATGTGGAGATATTACTGTTTGTGCATTTACAATATTCATTGATTTTTGCCATTGAAAAACATGTTTTACATATACCAGAAATGTTTGAAGCTACTGACTGAATGAAAGGAGCTGGCATCTCACTCTCTTTGAATCTTCTTTATCATGCTAGGATTAACAGGAAAAAGTAAAAAATTTCAGAATTGCACCTTGCAATGTGGAGATATTACTGTTTGTGCATTTACAATATTCATTGATTTTTGCCATTGAAAAACGTCCAGAAATGTTTGAAGCTACTGACTGAATGAAAGGAGCTGGCATCTCACTCTCTTTGAATCTTCTTTATCATGCTAGGATTAGCAGGAAAAAGCAAAAAATTTCAGAATTGCACCTTGCAATGTGGAGATATTACTGTTTGTGCATTTACAATATTCATTGATTTTTGCCATTGAAAAACATGTTATTCATATACCAGAAATGTTTGAAGCTACTGACTGAATGAAAGGAGCTGGCATCTCACTCTCTTTGAATCTTCTTTATCATGCTAGGATTAACAGGAAAAAGCAAAAAATTTCAGAATTGCACCTTGCAATGTGGAGATATTACTGTTTGTGCATTTACAATATTCATTGATTTTTGCCATTGAAAAATGTCCAGAAATGTTTGAAGCTACTGACTGAATGAAAGGAGCTGGCATCTCACTCTCTTTGAATCTTCTTTATCATGCTAGGATTAGCAGGAAAAAGCAAAAAAATTCAGAATTGCACCTTGCAATGTGGAGATATTACTGTTTGTGCATTTACAATATTCATTGATTTTTGCCATTGAAACACATGTTTTTCATATACCAGAAATGTTTGAAGCTACTGACTGAATGAAAGGAGCTGGCATCTCACTCTCTTTGAATCTTCTTTATCATGCTAGGATTAGCAGGAAAAAGCAAAAAATTTCAGAATTGCACCTTGCAACGTGGAGATATTACTGTTTGTGCATTTACAATATTCATTGATTTTTGCCATTGAAAAACATGTTTTTCATATACCAGAAATGTTTGAAGCTACTGACTGAATGAAAGGAGCTGGCATCTCACTCTCTTTGAATCTTCTTTATCATGCTAGGATTAGCAGGAAAAAGCAAAAAATTTCAGAATTGCACCTTGCAATGTGGAGATATTACGGTTTGTGCATTTACAATATTCATTGATTTTTGCCATTGAAAAACATGTTTTTCATATACCAGAAATGTTTGAAGCTACTGACTGAATGAAAGGAGCTGACATCTCACTCTCTTTGAATCTTCTTTATCATGCTAGGATTAGCAGGAAAAAGCAAAAAATTTCAGAATTGCACCTTGCAATGTGGAGATATTACTGTTTGTGCATTTACAATATTCATTGATTTTTGCCATTGAAAAACATGTTTTTCATATACCAGAAATGTTTGAAGCTACTGACTGAATGAAAGGAGCTGGCATCTCACTCTCTTTGAATCTTCTTTATCATGCTAGGATTAACAGGAAAAAGCAAAAAATTTCAGAATTGCACCTTGCAATGTGGAGATATTACTGTTTGTGCATTTACAATATTCATTGATTTTTGCCATTGAAAAACGTCCAGAAATGTTTGAAGCTACTGACTGAATGAAAGGAGCTGGCATATCACTCTCTGAATCTTCTTTATCATGCTAGGATTAGCAGGAAAAAGCAAAAAATTTCAGAATTGCACCTTGCAATGTGGAGATATTACTGTTTGTGCATTTACAATATTCATTGATTTTTGCCATTGAAAAACATGTTTTTCATATACCAGAAATGTTTGAAGCTACTGACTGAATGAAAGGAGCTGGCATCTCACTCTCTTTGAATCTTCTTTATCATGCTAGGATTAGCAGGAAAAAGCAAAAAATTTCAGAATTGCACCTTGCAATGTGGAGATATTACTGTTTGTGCATTTACAATATTCATTGATTTTTGCCATTGAAAAACATGTTTTACATATACCAGAAATGTTTGAAGCTACTGACTGATTGAAAGGAGCTGGCATCTCACTCTCTTTGAATCTTCTTTATCATGCTAGGATTAACAGGAAAAAGTAAAAAATTTCAGAATTGCACCTTGCAATGTGGAGATATTACTGTTTGTGCATTTACAATATTCATTGATTTTTGCCATTGAAAAACGTCCAGAAATGTTTGAAGCTACTGACTGAATGAAAGGAGCTGGCATCTCACTCTCTTTGAATCTTCTTTATCATGCTAGGATTAGCAGGAAAAAGCAAAAAATTTCAGAATTGCACCTTGCAATGTGGAGATATTACTGTTTGTGCATTTACAATATTCATTGATTTTTGCCATTGAAAAACATGTTTTTCATATACCAGAAATGTTTGAAGCTACTGACTGAATGAACGGAGCTGGCATCTCACTCTCTTTGAATCTTCTTTATCATGCTAGGATTAGCAGGAAAAAGCAAAAAATTTCAGAATTGCACCTTGCAATGTGGAGATATTACTGTTTGTGCATTTACAATATTCATTGATTTTTGCCATTGAAAAACATGTTTTTCATATACCAGAAATGTTTGAAGCTACTGACTGAATGAAAGGAGCTGGCATCTCACTCTCTTTGAATCTTCTTTATCATGCTAGGATTAGCAGGAAAAAGCAAAAAATTTCAGAATTGCACCTTGCAATGTGGAGATATTACTGTTTGTGCATTTACAATATTCATTGATTTTTGCCATTGAAAAACATGTTTTACATATACCAGAAATGTTTGAAGCTACTGACTGAATGAAAGGAGCTGGCATCTCACTCTCTTTGAATCTTCTTTATCATGCTAGGATTAACAGGAAAAAGTAAAAAATTTCAGAATTGCACCTTGCAATGTGGAGATATTACTGTTTGTGCATTTACAATATTCATTGATTTTTGCCATTGAAAAACGTCCAGAAATGTTTGAAGCTACTGACTGAATGAAAGGAGCTGGCATCTCACTCTCTTTGAATCTTCTTTATCATGCTAGGATTAGCAGGAAAAAGCAAAAAATTTCAGAATTGCACCTTGCAATGTGGAGATATTACTGTTTGTGCATTTACAATATTCATTGATTTTTGCCATTGAAAAACATGTTTTTCATATACCAGAAATGTTTGAAGCTACTGACTGAATGAACGGAGCTGGCATCTCACTCTCTTTGAATCTTCTTTATCATGCTAGGATTAGCAGGAAAAAGCAAAAAATTTCAGAATTGCACCTTGCAATGTGGAGATATTACTGTTTGTGCATTTACAATATTCATTGATTTTTGCCAGTGAAAAACATGTTTTTCATATACCAGAAATGTTTGAAGCTACTGACTGAATGAAAGGAGCTGGCATCTCACTCTCTTTGAATCTTCTTTATCATGCTAGGATTAACAGGAAAAAGCAAAAAATTTCAGAATTGCACCTTGCAATGTGGAGATATTACTGTTTGTGCATTTACAATATTCATTGATTTTTGCCATTGAAAAACATGTTTTTCATATACCAGAAATGTTTGAAGCTACTGACTGAATGAAAGGAGCTGGCATCTCACTCTCTTTGAATCTTCTTTATCATGCTAGGATTAGCAGGAAAAAGCAAAAAATTTCAGAATTGCACCTTGCAATGTGGAGATATTACTGTTTGTGCATTTACAATATTCATTGATTTTTGCCAGTGAAAAACATGTTTTTCATATACCAGAAATGTTTGAAGCTACTGACTGAATGAAAGGAGCTGGCATCACTCTCTTTGAATCTTCTTTATCATGTTAGGATTAACAGGAAAAAGCAAAAAATTTCAGAATTGCACCTTGCAATGTGGAGATATTACTGTTTGTGCATTTACAATATTCATTGATTTTTGCCATTGAAAAACGTCCAGAAATGTTTGAAGCTACTGACTGAATGAAAGGAGCTGGCATCTCACTCTCTTTGAATCTTCTTTATCATGCTAGGATTAGCAGGAAAAAGCAAAAAATTTCAGAATTGCACCTTGCAATGTGGAGATATTACTGTTTGTGCATTTACAATATTCATTGATTTTTGCCATTGAAAAACGTCCAGAAATGTTTGAAGCTACTGACTGAATGAAAGGAGCTGGCATCTCACTCTCTTTGAATCTTCTTTATCATGCTAGGATTAGCAGGAAAAAGCAAAAAAATTCAGAATTGCACCTTGCAATGTGGAGATATTACTGTTTGTGCATTTACAATATTCATTGAATTTTGCCATTGAAACACATGTTTTTCATATACCAGAAATGTTTGAAGCTACTGACTGAATGAAAGGAGCTGGCATCTCACTCTCTTTGAATCTTCTTTATCATGCTAGGATTAGCAGGAAAAAGCAAAAAATTTCAGAATTGCACCTTGCAATGTGGAGATATTACTGTTTGTGCATTTACAATATTCATTGATTTTTGCCATTGAAAAACATGTTTTTAATATACCAGAAATGTTTGAAGCTACTGACTGAATGAAAGGAGCTGGCATCTCACTCTCTTTGAATCTTCTTTATCATGCTAGGATTAACAGGAAAAAGCAAAAAATTTCAGAATTGCACCTTGCAATGTGGAGATATTACTGTTTGTGCATTTACAATATTCATTGATTTTTGCCATTGAAAAACGTCCAGAAATGTTTGAAGCTACTGACTGAATGAAAGGAGCTGGCATCTCACTCTCTTTGAATCTTCTTTATCATGCTAGGATTAGCAGGAAAAAGCAAAAAATTTCAGAATTGCACCTTGCAATGTGGAGATATTACTGTTTGTGCATTTACAATATTCATTGATTTTTGCCATTGAAAAACATGTTTTTCATATACCAGAAATGTTTGAAGCTACTGACTGAATGAAAGGAGCTGGCATCTCACTCTCTTTGAATCTTCTTTATCATGCTAGGATTAGCAGGAAAAAGCAAAAAATTTCAGAATTGCACCTTGCAATGTGGAGATATTACTGTTTGTGCATTTACAATATTCATTGATTTTTGCCATTGAAAAACATGTTTTTCATATACCAGAAATGTTTGAAGCTACTGACTGAATGAAAGGAGCTGGCATCTCACTCTCTTTGAATCTTCTTTATCATGCTAGGATTAGCAGGAAAAAGCAAAAAATTTCAGAATTGCACCTTGCAATGTGGAGATATTACTGTTTGTGCATTTACAATATTCATTGATTTTTGCCAGTGAAAAACATGTTTTTCATATACCAGAAATGTTTGAAGCTACTGACTGAATGAAAGGAGCTGGCATCTCACTCTCTTTGAATCTTCTTTATCATGCTAGGATTAACAGGAAAAAGCAAAAAATTTCAGAATTGCACCTTGCAATGTGGAGATATTACTGTTTGTGCATTTACAATATTCATTGATTTTTGCCATTGAAAAACGTCCAGAAATGTTTGAAGCTACTGACTGAATGAAAGGAGCTGGCATCTCACTCTCTTTGAATCTTCTTTATCATGCTAGGATTAGCAGGAAAAAGCAAAAAATTTCAGAATTGCACCTTGCAATGTGGAGATATTACTGTTTGTGCATTTACAATATTCATTGATTTTTGCCATTGAAAAACATGTTTTTCATATACCAGAAATGTTTGAAGCTGCTGACTGAATGAAAGGAGCTGGCATCTCACTCTCTTTGAATCTTCTTTATCATGCTAGGATTAGCAGGAAAAAGCAAAAAATTTCAGAATTGCACCTTGCAATGTGGAGATATTACTGTTTGTGCATTTACAATATTCATTGATTTTTGCCATTGAAAAACATGTTTTTCATATACCAGAAATGTTTGAAGGTACTGACTGAATGAAAGGAGCTGGCATATCACTCTCTTTGAATCTTCTTTATCATGCTAGGATTAGCAGGAAAAAGCAAAAAATTTCAGAATTGCACCTTGCAATGTGGAGATATTACTGTTTGTGCATTTACAATATTCATTGATTTTTGCCAGTGAAAAACATGTTTTTCATATACCAGAAATGTTTGAAGCTACTGACTGAATGAAAGGAGCTGGCATCACTCTCTTTGAATCTTCTTTATCATGTTAGGATTAACAGGAAAAAGCAAAAAATTTCAGAATTGCACCTTGCAATGTGGAGATATTACTGTTTGTGCATTTACAATATTCATTGATTTTTGCCATTGAAAAACGTCCAGAAATGTTTGAAGCTACTGACTGAATGAAAGGAGCTGGCATCTCACTCTCTTTGAATCTTCTTTATCATGCTAGGATTAGCAGGAAAAAGCAAAAAATTTCAGAATTGCACCTTGCAATGTGGAGATATTACTGTTTGTGCATTTACAATATTCATTGATTTTTGCCATTGAAAAACGTCCAGAAATGTTTGAAGCTACTGACTGAATGAAAGGAGCTGGCATCTCACTCTCTTTGAATCTTCTTTATCATGCTAGGATTAGCAGGAAAAAGCAAAAAAATTCAGAATTGCACCTTGCAATGTGGAGATATTACTGTTTGTGCATTTACAATATTCATTGAATTTTGCCATTGAAACACATGTTTTTCATATACCAGAAATGTTTGAAGCTACTGACTGAATGAAAGGAGCTGGCATCTCACTCTCTTTGAATCTTCTTTATCATGCTAGGATTAGCAGGAAAAAGCAAAAAATTTCAGAATTGCACCTTGCAATGTGGAGATATTACTGTTTGTGCATTTACAATATTCATTGATTTTTGCCATTGAAAAACGTCCAGAAATGTTTGAAGCTACTGACTGAATGAAAGGAGCTGGCATCTCACTCTCTTTGAATCTTCTTTATCATGCTAGGATTAGCAGGAAAAAGCAAAAAAATTCAGAATTGCACCTTGCAATGTGGAGATATTACTGTTTGTGCATTTACAATATTCATTGAATTTTGCCATTGAAACACATGTTTTTCATATACCAGAAATGTTTGAAGCTACTGACTGAATGAAAGGAGCTGGCATCTCACTCTCTTTGAATCTTCTTTATCATGCTAGGATTAGCAGGAAAAAGCAAAAAATTTCAGAATTGCACCTTGCAATGTGGAGATATTACTGTTTGTGCATTTACAATATTCATTGATTTTTGCCATTGAAAAACATGTTTTTCATATACCAGAAATGTTTGAAGCTACTGACTGAATGAAAGGAGCTGGCATCTCACTCTCTTTGAATCTTCTTTATCATGCTAGGATTAACAGGAAAAAGCAAAAAATTTCAGAATTGCACCTTGCAATGTGGAGATATTACTGTTTGTGCATTTACAATATTCATTGATTTTTGCCATTGAAAAACGTCCAGAAATGTTTGAAGCTACTGACTGAATGAAAGGAGCTGGCATCTCACTCTCTTTGAATCTTCTTTATCATGCTAGGATTAGCAGGAAAAAGCAAAAAAATTCAGAATTGCACCTTGCAATGTGGAGATATTACTGTTTGTGCATTTACAATATTCATTGATTTTTGCCATTGAAAAACATGTTTTTCATATACCAGAAATGTTTGATGCTACTGACTGAATGAAAGGAGCTGGCATCTCACTCTCTTTGAATCTTCTTTATCATGCTAGGATTAGCAGGAAAAAGCAAAAAATTTCAGAATTGCACCTTGCAATGTGGAGATATTACTGTTTGTGCATTTACAATATTCATTGATTTTTGCCATTGAAAAACATGTTTTTCATATACCAGAAATGTTTGAAGCTACTGACTGAATGAAAGGAGCTGGCATCTCACTCTCTTTGAATCTTCTTTATCATGCTAGGATTAGCAGGAAAAAGCAAAAAATTTCAGAATTGCACCTTGCAATGTGGAGATATTACTGTTTGTGCATTTACAATATTCATTGATTTTTGCCATTGAAAAACATGTTTTTCATATACCAGAAATGTTTGAAGCTACTGACTGAATGAAAGGAGCTGGCATCTCACTCTCTTTGAATCTTCTTTATCATGCTAGGATTAGCAGGAAAAAGCAAAAAATTTCAGAATTGCACCTTGCAATGTGGAGATATTACTGTTTGTGCATTTACAATATTCATTGATTTTTGCCAGTGAAAAACATGTTTTTCATATACCAGAAATGTTTGAAGCTACTGACTGAATGAAAGGAGCTGGCATCTCACTCTCTTTGAATCTTCTTTATCATGCTAGGATTAACAGGAAAAAGCAAAAAATTTCAGAATTGCACCTTGCAATGTGGAGATATTACTGTTTGTGCATTTACAATATTCATTGATTTTTGCCATTGAAAAACGTCCAGAAATGTTTGAAGCTACTGACTGAATGAAAGGAGCTGGCATCTCACTCTCTTTGAATCTTCTTTATCATGCTAGGATTAGCAGGAAAAAGCAAAAAATTTCAGAATTGCACCTTGCAATGTGGAGATATTACTGTTTGTGCATTTACAATATTCATTGATTTTTGCCATTGAAAAACATGTTTTTCATATACCAGAAATGTTTGAAGCTGCTGACTGAATGAAAGGAGCTGGCATCTCACTCTCTTTGAATCTTCTTTATCATGCTAGGATTAGCAGGAAAAAGCAAAAAATTTCAGAATTGCACCTTGCAATGTGGAGATATTACTGTTTGTGCATTTACAATATTCATTGATTTTTGCCATTGAAAAACATGTTTTTCATATACCAGAAATGTTTGAAGGTACTGACTGAATGAAAGGAGCTGGCATCTCACTCTCTTTGAATCTTCTTTATCATGCTAGGATTAGCAGGAAAAAGCAAAAAATTTCAGAATTGCACCTTGCAATGTGGAGATATTACTGTTTGTGCATTTACAATATTCATTGATTTTTGCCAGTGAAAAACATGTTTTTCATATACCAGAAATGTTTGAAGCTACTGACTGAATGAAAGGAGCTGGCATCACTCTCTTTGAATCTTCTTTATCATGTTAGGATTAACAGGAAAAAGCAAAAAATTTCAGAATTGCACCTTGCAATGTGGAGATATTACTGTTTGTGCATTTACAATATTCCTTGATTTTTGCCATTGAAAAACGTCCAGAAATGTTTGAAGCTACTGACTGAATGAAAGGAGCTGGCATCTCACTCTCTTTGAATCTTCTTTATCATGCTAGGATTAGCAGGAAAAAGCAAAAAATTTCAGAATTGCACCTTGCAATGTGGAGATATTACTGTTTGTGCATTTACAATATTCATTGATTTTTGCCATTGAAAAACGTCCAGAAATGTTTGAAGCTACTGACTGAATGAAAGGAGCTGGCATCTCACTCTCTTTGAATCTTCTTTATCATGCTAGGATTAGCAGGAAAAAGCAAAAAAATTCAGAATTGCACCTTGCAATGTGGAGATATTACTGTTTGTGCATTTACAATATTCATTGAATTTTGCCATTGAAACACATGTTTTTCATATACCAGAAATGTTTGAAGCTACTGACTGAATGAAAGGAGCTGGCATCTCACTCTCTTTGAATCTTCTTTATCATGCTAGGATTAGCAGGAAAAAGCAAAAAATTTCAGAATTGCACCTTGCAATGTGGAGATATTACTGTTTGTGCATTTACAATATTCATTGATTTTTGCCATTGAAAAACATGTTTTTCATATACCAGAAATGTTTGAAGCTACTGACTGAATGAAAGGAGCTGGCATCTCACTCTCTTTGAATCTTCTTTATCATGCTAGGATTAACAGGAAAAAGCAAAAAATTTCAGAATTGCACCTTGCAATGTGGAGATATTACTGTTTGTGCATTTACAATATTCATTGATTTTTGCCATTGAAAAACGTCCAGAAATGTTTGAAGCTACTGACTGAATGAAAGGAGCTGGCATCTCACTCTCTTTGAATCTTCTTTATCATGCTAGGATTAGCAGGAAAAAGCAAAAAAATTCAGAATTGCACCTTGCAATGTGGAGATATTACTGTTTGTGCATTTACAATATTCATTGATTTTTGCCATTGAAAAACATGTTTTTCATATACCAGAAATGTTTGAAGCTACTGACTGAATGAAAGGAGCTGGCATCTCACTCTCTTTGAATCTTCTTTATCATGCTAGGATTAGCAGGAAAAAGCAAAAAATTTCAGAATTGCACCTTGCAAGGTGGAGATATTACTGTTTGTGCATTTACAATATTCATTGATTTTTGCCATTGAAAAACATGTTTTTCATATACCAGAAATGTTTGAAGGTACTGACTGAATGAAAGGAGCTGGCATCTCACTCTCTTTGAATCTTCTTTATCATGCTAGGATTAGCAGGAAAAAGCAAAAAATTTCAGAATTGCACCTTGCAATGTGGAGATATTACTGTTTGTGCATTTACAATATTCATTGATTTTTGCCAGTGAAAAACATGTTTTTCATATACCAGAAATGTTTGAAGCTACTGACTGAATGAAAGGAGCTGGCATCTCACTCTCTTTGAATCTTCTTTATCATGCTAGGATTAACAGGAAAAAGCAAAAAATTTCAGAATTGCACCTTGCAATGTGGAGATATTACTGTTTGTGCATTTACAATATTCATTGATTTTTGCCATTGAAAAACGTCCAGAAATGTTTGAAGCTACTGACTGAATGAAAGGAGCTGGCATCTCACTCTCTTTCAATCTTCTTTATCATGCTAGGATTAGCAGGAAAAAGCAAAAAAATTCAGAATTGCACCTTGCAATGTGGAGATATTACTGTTTGTGCATTTACAATATTCATTGATTTTTGCCATTGAAACACATGTTTTTCATATACCAGAAATGTTTGAAGCTACTGACTGAATGAAAGGAGCTGGCATCTCACTCTCTTTGAATCTTCTTTATCATGCTAGGATTAGCAGGAAAAAGCAAAAAATTTCAGAATTGCACCTTGCAATGTGGAGATATTACTGTTTGTGCATTTACAATATTCATTGATTTTTGCCATTGAAAAACATGTTTTTCATATACCAGAAATGTTTGAAGCTACTGACTGAATGAAAGGAGCTGGCATCTCACTCTCTTTGAATCTTCTTTATCATGCTAGGATTAGCAGGAAAAAGCAAAAAATTTCAGAATTGCACCTTGCAATGTGGAGATATTACGGTTTGTGCATTTACAATATTCATTGATTTTTGCCATTGAAAAACATGTTTTTCATATACCAGAAATGTTTGAAGCTACTGACTGAATGAAAGGAGCTGACATCTCACTCTGTTTGAATCTTCTTTATCATGCTAGGATTAGCAGGAAAAAGCAAAAAATTTCAGAATTGCACCTTGCAATGTGGAGATATTACTGTTTGTGCATTTACAATATTCATTGATTTTTGCCAGTGAAAAACATGTTTTTCATATACCAGAAATGTTTGAAGCTACTGACTGAATGAAAGGAGCTGGCATCACTCTCTTTGAATCTTCTTTATCATGTTAGGATTAACAGGAAAAAGCAAAAAATTTCAGAATTGCACCTTGCAATGTGGAGATATTACTGTTTGTGCATTTACAATATTCATTGATTTTTGCCATTGAAAAACGTCCAGAAATGTTTGAAGCTACTGACTGAATGAAAGGAGCTGGCATCTCACTCTCTTTGAATCTTCTTTATCATGCTAGGATTAGCAGGAAAAAGCAAAAAATTTCAGAATTGCACCTTGCAATGTGGAGATATTACTGTTTGTGCATTTACAATATTCATTGATTTTTGCCATTGAAAAACGTCCAGAAATGTTTGAACCAACTGACTGAATGAAAGGAGCTGGCATCTCACTCTCTTTGAATCTTCTTTATCATGCTAGGATTAGCAGGAAAAAGCAAAAAATTTCAGAATTGCATCTTGCAATGTGGAGATATTACTGTTTGTGCATTTACAATATTCATTGATTTTTGCCATTGAAAAACATGTTATTCATATACCAGAAATGTTTGAAGCTACTGACTGAATGAAAGGAGCTGGCATCTCACTCTCTTTGAATCTTCTTTATCATGCTAGGATTAGCAGGAAAAAGCAAAAAATTTCAGAATTGCACCTTGCAATATGGAGATATTACTGTTTGTGCATTTACAATATTCATTGATTTTTGCCATTGAAAAACATGTTTTTCATATACCAGATATGTTTGAAGCTACTGACTGAATGAAAGGAGCTGGCATCTCACTCTCTTTGAATCTTCTTTATCATGCTAGGATTAGCAGGAAAAAGCAAAAAATTTCAGAATTGCACCTTGCAATGTGGAGATATTACGGTTTGTGCATTTACAATATTCATTGATTTTTGCCATTGAAAAACATGTTTTTCATATACCAGAAATGTTTGAAGCTACTGACTGAATGAAAGGAGCTGACATCTCACTCTCTTTGAATCTTCTTTATCATGCTAGGATTAGCAGGAAAAAGCAAAAAATTTCAGAATTGCACCTTGCAATGTGGAGATATTACTGTTTGTGCATTTACAATATTCATTGATTTTTGCCAGTGAAAAACATGTTTTTCATATACCAGAAATGTTTGAAGCTACTGACTGAATGAAAGGAGCTGGCATCACTCTCTTTGAATCTTCTTTATCATGTTAGGATTAACAGGAAAAAGCAAAAAATTTCAGCATTGCACCTTGCAATGTGGAGATATTACTGTTTGTGCATTTACAATATTCATTGATTTTTGCCATTGAAAAACGTCCAGAAATGTTTTAAGCTACTGACTGAATGAAAGGAGCTGGCATCTCACTCTCTTTGAATCTTCTTTATCATGCTAGGATTAGCAGGAAAAAGCAAAAAATTTCAGAATTGCACCTTGCAATGTGGAGATATTACTGTTTGTGCATTTACAATATTCATTGATTTTTGCCATTGAAAAACGTCCAGAAATGTTTGAACCAACTGACTGAATGAAAGGAGCTGGCATCTCACGCTCTTTGAATCTTCTTTATCATGCTAGGATTAGCAGGAAAAAGCAAAAAATTTCAGAATTGCATCTTGCAATGTGGAGATATTACTGTTTGTGCATTTACAATATTCATTGATTTTTGCCATTGAAAAACATGTTATTCATATACCAGAAATGTTTGAAGCTACTGACTGAATGAAAGGAGCTGGCATCTCACTCTCTTTGAATCTTCTTTATCATGCTAGGATTAGCAGGAAAAAGCAAAAAATTTCAGAATTGCACCTTGCAATATGGAGATATTACTGTTTGTGCATTTACAATATTCATTGATTTTTGCCATTGAAAAACATGTTTTTCATATACCAGAAATGTTTGAAGCTACTGACTGAATGAAAGGAGCTGGCAACTCACTCTCTTTGAATCTTCTTTATCATGCTAGGATTAACAGGAAAAAGCAAAAAATTTCAGAATTGCACCTTGCAATGTGGAGATATTACTGTTTGTGCATTTACAATATTCATTGATTTTTGCCATTGAAAAACGTCCAGAAATGTTTGAAGCTACTGACTGAATGAAAGGAGCTGGCATCTCACTCTCTTTGAATCTTCTTTATCATGCTAGGATTAGCAGGAAAAAGCAAAAAATTTCAGAATTGCACCTTGCAATGTGGAGATATTACTGTTTGTGCATTTACAATATTCATTGATTTTTGCCATTGAAAAACATGTTTTTCATATACCAGAAATGTTTGAAGCTACTGACTGAATGAAAGGAGCTGGCATCTCACTCTCTTTGAATCTTCTTTATCATGCTAGGATTAGCAGGAAAAAGCAAAAAATTTCAGAATTGCACCTTGCAATGTGGAGATATTACTGTTTGTGCATTTACAATATTCATTGATTTTTGCCATTGAAAAACATGTTTTTCATATACCAGAAATGTTTGAAGGTACTGACTGAATGAAAGGAGCTGGCATCTCACTCTCTTTGAATCTTCTTTATCATGCTAGGATTAGCAGGAAAAAGCAAAAAATTTCAGAATTGCACCTTGCAATGTGGAGATATTACTGTTTGTGCATTTACAATATTCATTGATTTTTGCCAGTGAAAAACATGTTTTTCATATACCAGAAATGTTTGAAGCTACTGACTGAATGAAAGGAGCTGGCATCTCACTCTCTTTGAATCTTCTTTATCATGCTAGGATTAACAGGAAAAAGCAAAAAATTTCAGAATTGCACCTTGCAATGTGGAGATATTACTGTTTGTGCATTTACAATATTCATTGATTTTTGCCATTGAAAAACGTCCAGAAATGTTTGAAGCTACTGACTGAATGAAAGGAGCTGGCATCTCACTCTCTTTGAATCTTCTTTATCATGCTAGGATTAGCAGGAAAAAGCAAAAAAATTCAGAATTGCACCTTGCAATGTGGAGATATTACTGTTTGTGCATTTACAATATTCATTGATTTTTGCCATTGAAAAACATGTTTTTCATAAACCAGAAATGTTTGAAGCTACTGACTGAATAAAAGGAGCTGGCATCTCACTCTCTTTGAATCTTCTTTATCATGCTAGGATTAGCAGGAAAAAGCAAAAAATTTCAGAATTGCACCTTGCAATGTGGAGATATTACTGTTTGTGCATTTACAATATTCATTGATTTTTGCCATTGAAAAACATGTTTTTTATATACCAGAAATGTTTGAAGCTACTGACTGAATGAAAGGAGCTGGCATCTCACTCTCTTTGAATCTTCTTTATCATGCTAGGATTAGCAGGAAAAAGCAAAAAATTTCAGAATTGCACCTTGCAATGTGGAGATATTACAGTTTGTGCATTTACAATATTCATTGATTTTTGCCATTGAAAAACATGTTTTTCATATACCAGAAATGTTTGAAGCTACTGACTGAATGAAAGGAGCTGACATCTCACTCTCTTTGAATCTTCTTTATCATGCTAGGATTAGCAGGAAAAAGCAAAAAATTTCAGAATTGCACCTTGCAATGTGGAGATATTACTGTTTGTGCATTTACAATATTCATTGATTTTTGCCAGTGAAAAACATGTTTTTCATATACCAGAAATGTTTGAAGCTACTGACTGAATGAAAGGAGCTGGCATCACTCTCTTTGAATCTTCTTTATCATGTTAGGATTAACAGGAAAAAGCAAAAAATTTCAGAATTGCACCTTGCAATGTGGAGATATTACTGTTTGTGCATTTACAATATTCATTGATTTTTGCCATTGAAAAACGTCCAGAAATGTTTGAACCAACTGACTGAATGAAAGGAGCTGGCATCTCACTCTCTTTGAATCTTCTTTATCATGCTAGGATTAGCAGGAAAAAGCAAAAAATTTCAGAATTGCATCTTGCAATGTGGAGATATTACTGTTTGTGCATTTACAATATTCATTGATTTTTGCCATTGAAAAACATGTTATTCATATACCAGAAATGTTTGAAGCTACTGACTGAATGAAAGGAGCTTGCATCTCACTCTCTTTGAATCTTCTTTATCATGCTAGGATTAGAAGGAAAAAGCAAAAAATTTCAGAATTGCACCTTGCAATATGGAGATATTACTGTTTGTGCATTTACAATATTCATTGATTTTTGCCATTGAAAAACATGTTTTTCATATACCAGAAATGTTTGAAGCTACTGACTGAATGAAAGGAGCTGGCATCTCACTCTCTTTGAATCTTCTTTATCATGCTAGGATTAACAGGAAAAAGCAAAAAATTTCAGAATTGCACCTTGCAATGTGGAGATATTACTGTTTGTGCATTTACAATATTCATTGATTTTTGCCATTGAAAAACGTCCAGAAATGTTTGAAGCTACTGACTGAATGAAAGGAGCTGGCATCTCACTCTCTTTGAATCTTCTTTATCATGCTAGGATTAGCAGGAAAAAGCAAAAAATTTCAGAATTGCACCTTGCAATGTGGAGATATTACTGTTTGTGCATTTACAATATTCATTGATTTTTGCCATTGAAAAACATGTTTTTCATATACCAGAAATGTTTGAAGCTACTGACTGAATGAAAGGAGCTGGCATCTCACTCTCTTTGAATCTTCTTTATCATGCTAGGATTAGCAGGAAAAAGCAAAAAATTTCAGAATTGCACCTTGCAATGTGGAGATATTACTGTTTGTG
Source organism: Phyllobates terribilis (assembly GCF_046119375.1). Classification (NCBI taxonomy): domain Eukaryota; kingdom Metazoa; phylum Chordata; class Amphibia; order Anura; family Dendrobatidae; genus Phyllobates; species Phyllobates terribilis. The sequence continues at coordinate 89,761 of NW_027364844.1, forward strand.
CATTTACAATATTCATTGATTTTTGCCATTGAAAAACATGTTTTTTATATACCAGAAATGTTTGAAGCTACTGACTGAATGAAAGGAGCTGGCATCTCACTCTCTTTGAATCTTCTTTATCATGCTAGGATTAGCAGGAAAAAGCAAAACATTTCAGAATTGCACCTTGCAATGTGGAGATATTACTGTTTATGCATTTACAATATTCATTAATTTTTGCCAGTGAAAAACATGTTTTTCATATACCAGAAATGTTTGAAGCTACTGACTGAATGAAAGGAGCTGGCATCTCACTCTCTTTGAATCTTCTTTATCATGCTAGGATTAACAGGAAAAAGCAAAAAATTTCAGAATTGCACCTTGCAATGTGGAGATATTACTGTTTGTGCATTTACAATATTCATTGATTTTTGCCATTGAAAAACATGTTTTTCATATACCAGAAATGTTTGAAGCTACTGACTGAATGAAAGGAGCTGGCATCTCACTCTCTTTGAATCTTCTTTATCATGCTAGGATTAGCAGGAAAAAGCAAAAAATGTCAGAATTGCACCTTGCAATGTGGAGATATTACTGTTTGTGCATTTACAATATTCATTGATTTTTGCCATTGAAAAACGTCCAGAAATGTTTGAAGCTACTGACTGAATGAAAGGAGCTGGCATCTCACTCTCTTTGAATCTTCTTTATCATGCTAGGATTAGCAGGAAAAAGCAAAAAATTTCAGAATTGCACCTTGCAATGTGGAGATATTACTGTTTGTGCATTTACAATATTCATTGATTTTTGCCAGTGAAAAACATGTTTTTCATATACCAGAAATGTTTGAAGCTACTGACTGAATGAAAGGAGCTGGCATCTCACTCTCTTTGAATCTTCTTTATCATGCTAGGATTAACAGGAAAAAGCAAAAAATTTCAGAATTGCACCTTGCAATGTGGAGATATTACTGTTTGTGCATTTACAATATTCATTGATTTTTGCCATTGAAAAACGTCCAGAAATGTTTGAAGCTACTGACTGAATGAAAGGAGCTGGCATCTCACTCTCTTTGAATCTTCTTTATCATGCTAGGATTAGCAGGAAAAAGCAAAAAAATTCAGAATTGCACCTTGCAATGTGGAGATATTACTGTTTGTGCATTTACAATATTCATTGATTTTTGCCATTGAAACACATGTTTTTCATATACCAGAAATGTTTGAAGCTACTGACTGAATGAAAGGAGCTGGCATCTCACTCTCTTTGAATCTTCTTTATCATGCTAGGATTAGCAGGAAAAAGCAAAAAATTTCAGAATTGCACCTTGCAATGTGGAGATATTACTGTTTGTGCATTTACAATATTCATTGATTTTTGCCATTGAAAAACATGTTTTTCATATACCAGAAATGTTTGAAGCTACTGACTGAATGAAAGGAGCTGGCATCTCACTCTCTTTGAATCTTCTTTATCATGCTAGGATTAGCAGGAAAAAGCAAAAAATTTCAGAATTGCACCTTGCAATGTGGAGATATTACGGTTTGTGCATTTACAATATTCATTGATTTTTGCCATTGAAAAACATGTTTTTCATATACCAGAAATGTTTGAAGCTACTGACTGAATGAAAGGAGCTGACATCTCACTCTCTTTGAATCTTCTTTATCATGCTAGGATTAGCAGGAAAAAGCAAAAAATTTCAGAATTGCACCTTGCAATGTGGAGATATTACTGTTTCTGCATTTACAATATTCATTGATTTTTGCCAGTGAAAAACATGTTTTTCATATACCAGAAATGTTTGAAGCTACTGACTGAATGAAAGGAGCTGGCATCACTCTCTTTGAATCTTCTTTATCATGTTAGGATTAACAGGAAAAAGCAAAAAATTTCAGAATTGCACCTTGCAATGTGGAGATATTACTGTTTGTGCATTTACAATATTCATTGATTTTTGCCATTGAAAAACGTCCAGAAATGTTTGAAGCTACTGACTGAATGAAAGGAGCTGGCATCTCACTCTCTTTGAATCTTCTTTATCATGCTAGGATTAGCAGGAAAAAGCAAAAAATTTCAGAATTGCACCTTGCAATGTGGAGATATTACTGTTTGTGCATTTACAATATTCATTGATTTTTGCCATTGAAAAACGTCCAGAAATGTTTGAACCTACTGACTGAATGAAAGGAGCTGGCATCTCACTCTCTTTGAATCTTCTTTATCATGCTAGGATTAGCAGGAAAAAGCAAAAAATTTCAGAATTGCATCTTGCAATGTGGAGATATTACTGTTTGTGCATTTACAAAATTCATTGATTTTTGCCATTGAAAAACATGTTATTCATATACCAGAAATGTTTGAAGCTACTGACTGAATGAAAGGAGCTGGCATCTCACTCTCTTTGAATCTTCTTTATCATGCTAGGATTAGCAGGAAAAAGCAAAAAATTTCAGAATTGCACCTTGCAATATGGAGATATTACTGTTTGTGCATTTACAATATTCATTGATTTTTGCCATTGAAAAACATGTTTTTCATATACCAGAAATGTTTGAAGCTACTGACTGAATGAAAGGAGCTGGCATCTCACTCTCTTTGAATCTTCTTTATCATGCTAGGATTAACAGGAAAAAGCAAAAAATTTCAGAATTGCACCTTGCAATGTGGAGATATTACTGTTTGTGCATTTACAATATTCATTGATTTTTGCCATTGAAAAACGTCCAGAAATGTTTGAAGCTACTGACTGAATGAAAGGAGCTGGCATCTCACTCTCTTTGAATCTTCTTTATCATGCTAGGATTAGCAGGAAAAAGCAAAAAATTTCAGAATTGCACCTTGCAATGTGGAGATATTACTGTTTGTGCATTTACAATATTCATTGATTTTTGCCATTGAAAAACATGTTTTTCATATACCAGAAATGTTTGAAGCTACTGACTGAATGAAAGGAGCTGGCATCTCACGCTCTTTGAATCTTCTTTATCATGCTAGGATTAGCAGGAAAAAGCAAAAAATTTCAGAATTGCACCTTGCAATGTGGAGATATTACTGTTTGTGCATTTACAATATTCATTGATTTTTGCCATTGAAAAACATGTTTTTCATATACCAGAAATGTTTGAAGCTACTGACTGAATGAAAGGAGCTGGCATCTCACTCTCTTTGAATCTTCTTTATCATGCTAGGATTAGCAGGAAAAAGCAAAAAATTTCAGAATTGCACCTTGCAATGTGGAGATATTACTGTTTGTGCATTTACAATATTCATTGATTTTTGCCAGTGAAAAACATGTTTTTCATATACCAGAAATGTTTGAAGCTACTGACTGAATGAAAGGAGCTGGCATCTCACTCTCTTTGAATCTTCTTTATCATGCTAGGATTAACAGGAAAAAGCAAAAAATTTCAGAATTGCACCTTGCAATGTGGAGATATTACTGTTTGTGCATTTACAATATTCATTGATTTTTGCCATTGAAAAACATGTTTTTCATATACCAGAAATGTTTGAAGCTACTGACTGAATGAAAGGAGCTGGCATCTCACTCTCTTTGAATCTTCTTTATCATGCTAGGATTAGCAGGAAAAAGCAAAAAATGTCAGAATTGCACCTTGCAATGTGGAGATATTACTGTTTGTGCATTTACAATATTCATTGATTTTTGCCATTGAAAAACGTCCAGAAATGTTTGAAGCTACTGACTGAATGAAAGGAGCTGGCATCTCACTCTCTTTGAATCTTCTTTATCATGCTAGGATTAGCAGGAAAAAGCAAAAAAATTCAGAATTGCACCTTGCAATGTGGAGATATTACTGTTTGTGCATTTACAATATTCATTGATTTTTGCCATTGAAACACATGTTTTTCATATACCAGAAATGTTTGAAGCTACTGACTGAATGAAAGGAGCTGGCATCTCACTCTCTTTGAATCTTCTTTATCATGCTAGGATTAGCAGGAAAAAGCAAAAAATTTCAGAATTGCACCTTGCAATGTGGAGATATTACTGTTTGTGCATTTACAATATTCATTGATTTTTGCCATTGAAAAACATGTTTTTCATATACCAGAAATGTTTGAAGCTACTGACTGAATGAAAGGAGCTGGCATCACACTCTCTTTGAATCTTCTTTATCATGCTAGGATTAGCAGGAAAAAGCAAAAAATTTCAGAATTGCACCTTGCAATGTGGAGATATTACGGTTTGTGCATTTACAATATTCATTGATTTTTGCCATTGAAAAACATGTTTTTCATATACCAGAAATGTTTGAAGCTACTGACTGAATGAAAGGAGCTGACATCTCACTCTCTTTGAATCTTCTTTATCATGCTAGGATTAGCAGGAAAAAGCAAAAAATTTCAGAATTGCACCTTGCAATGTGGAGATATTACTGTTTCTGCATTTACAATATTCATTGATTTTTGCCAGTGAAAAACATGTTTTTCATATACCAGAAATGTTTGAAGCTACTGACTGAATGAAAGGAGCTGGCATCACTCTCTTTGAATCTTCTTTATCATGTTAGGATTAACAGGAAAAAGCAAAAAATTTCAGAATTGCACCTTGCAATGTGGAGATATTACTGTTTGTGCATTTACAATATTCATTGATTTTTGCCATTGAAAAACGTCCAGAAATGTTTGAACCTACTGACTGAATGAAAGGAGCTGGCATCTCACTCTCTTTGAATCTTCTTTATCATGCTAGGATTAACAGGAAAAAGCAAAAAATTTCAGAATTGCACCTTGCAATGTGGAGATATTACTGTTTGTGCATTTACAATATTCATTGATTTTTGCCATTGAAAAACGTCCAGAAATGTTTGAAGCTACTGACTGAATGAAAGGAGCTGGCATCTCACTCTCTTTGAATCTTCTTTATCATGCTAGGATTAGCAGGAAAAAGCAAAAAATTTCAGAATTGCACCTTGCAATGTGGAGATATTACTGTTTGTGCATTTACAATATTCATTGATTTTTGCCATTGAAAAACGTCCAGAAATGTTTGAACCTACTGACTGAATGAAAGGAGCTGGCATCTCACTCTCTTTGAATCTTCTTTATCATGCTAGGATTAACAGGAAAAAGCAAAAAATTTCAGAATTGCACCTTGCAATGTGGAGATATTACTGTTTGTGCATTTACAATATTCATTGATTTTTGCCATTGAAAAACGTCCAGAAATGTTTGAAGCTACTGACTGAATGAAAGGAGCTGGCATCTCACTCTCTTTGAATCTTCTTTATCATGCTAGGATTAGCAGGAAAAAGCAAAAAATTTCAGAATTGCATCTTGCAATGTGGAGATATTACTGTTTGTGCATTTACAATATTCATTGATTTTTGCCATTGAAAAACGTCCAGAAATGTTTGAAGCTACTGACTGAATGAAAGGAGCTGGCATCTCACTCTCTTTGAATCTTCTTTATCATGCTAGGATTAGCAGGAAAAAGCAAAAAATTTCAGAATTGCACCTTGCAATGTGGAGATATTACTGTTTGTGCATTTACAATATTCATTGATTTTTGCCATTGAAAAACATGTTTTTCATATACCAGAAATGTTTGAAGCTACTGACTGAATGAAAGGAGCTGGCATCTCACTCTCTTTGAATCTTCTTTATCATGCTAGGATTAGCAGGAAAAAGCAAAAAATTTCAGAATTGCACCTTGCAATGTGGAGATATTACTGTTTGTGCATTTACAATATTCATTGATTTTTGCCATTGAAAAACATGTTTTTCATATACCAGAAATGTTTGAAGCTACTGACTGAATGAAAGGAGCTGGCATCTCACTCTCTTTGAATCTTCTTTATCATGCTAGGATTAACAGGAAAAAGCAAAAAATTTCAGAATTGCACCTTGCAATGTGGAGATATTACTGTTTGTGCATTTACAATATTCATTGATTTTTGCCATTGAAAAACATGTTTTTCATATACCAGAAATGTTTGAAGCTACTGACTGAATGAAAGGAGCTGGCATCTCACTCTCTTTGAATCTTCTTTATCATGCTAGGATTAGCAGGAAAAAGCAAAAAATTTCAGAATTGCACCTTGCAATGTGGAGATATTACTGTTTGTGCATTTACAATATTCATTGATTTTTGCCATTGAAAAACATGTTTTTCATATACCAGAAATGTTTGAAGCTACTGACTGAATGAAAGGAGCTGGCATCTCACTCTCTTTGAATCTTCTTTATCATGCTAGGATTAGCAGGAAAAAGCAAAAAATTTCAGAATTGCACCTTGCAATGTGGAGATATTACTGTTTGTGCATTTACAATATTCATTGATTTTTGCCATTGAAAAACGTCCAGAAATGTTTGAAGCTACTGACTGAATGAAAGGAGCTGGCATCTCACTCTCTTTGAATCTTCTTTATCATGCTAGGATTAGCAGGAAAAAGCAAAAAATTTCAGAATTGCACCTTGCAATGTGGCGATATTACTGTTTGTGCATTTACAATATTCATTGATTTTTGCCATTGAAAAACGTCCAGAAATGTTTGAAGCTACTGACTGAATGAAAGGAGCTGGCATCTCACTCTCTTTGAATCTTCTTTATCATGCTAGGATTAGCAGGAAAAAGCAAAAAATTTCAGAATTGCATCTTGCATTGTGGAGATATTACTGTTTGTGCATTTACAATATTCATTGATTTTTGCCATTGAAAAACATGTTATTCATATACCAGAAATGTTTGAAGCTACTGACTGAATGAAAGGAGCTGGCATCTCACTCTCTTTGAATCTTCTTTATCATGCTAGGATTAGCAGGAAAAAGCAAAAAATTTCAGAATTGCACCTTGCAATATGGAGATATTACTGTTTGTGCATTTACAATATTCATTGATTTTTGCCATTGAAAAACATGTTTTTCATATACCAGAAATGTTTGAAGCTACTGACTGAATGAAAGGAGCTGGCATCTCACTCTCTTTGAATCTTCTTTATCATGCTAGGATTAACAGGAAAAAGCAAAAAATTTCAGAATTGCACCTTGCAATGTGGAGATATTACTGTTTGTGCATTTACAATATTCATTGATTTTTGCCATTGAAAAATGTCCAGAAATGTTTGAAGCTACTGACTGAATGAAAGGAGCTGGCATCTCACTCTCTTTGAATCTTCTTTATCATGCTAGGATTAGCAGGAAAAAGCAAAAAAATTCAGAATTGCACCTTGCAATGTGGAGATATTACTGTTTGTGCATTTACAATATTCATTGATTTTTGCCATTGAAACACATGTTTTTCATATACCAGAAATGTTTGAAGCTACTGACTGAATGAAAGGAGCTGGCATCTCACTCTCTTTGAATCTTCTTTATCATGCTAGGATTAGCAGGAAAAAGCAAAAAATTTCAGAATTGCACCTTGCAATGTGGAGATATTACTGTTTGTGCATTTACAATATTCATTGATTTTTGCCATTGAAAAACATGTTTTTCATATACCAGAAATGTTTGAAGCTACTGACTGAATGAAAGGAGCTGACATCTCACTCTCTTTGAATCTTCTTTATCATGCTAGGATTAGCAGGAAAAAGCAAAAAATTTCAGAATTGCACCTTGCAATGTGGAGCTATTACTGTTTGTGCATTTACAATATTCATTGATTTTTGCCAGTGAAAAACATGTTTTTCATATACCAGAAATGTTTGAAGCTACTGACTGAATGAAAGGAGCTGGCATCACTCTCTTTGAATCTTCTTTATCATGTTAGGATTAACAGGAAAAAGCAAAAAATTTCAGAATTGCACCTTGCAATGTGGAGATATTACTGTTTGTGCATTTACAATATTCATTGATTTTTGCCAGTGAAAAACATGTTTTTCATATACCAGAAATGTTTGAAGCTACTGACTGAATGAAAGGAGCTGGCATCTCACTCTCTTTGAATCTTCTTTATCATGCTAGGATTAGCAGGAAAAAGCAAAAAATTTCAGAATTGCACCTTGCAATGTGGAGATATTACTGTTTGTGCATTTACAATATTCATTGATTTTTGCCATTGAAAAACGTCCAGAAATGTTTGAAGCTACTGACTGAATGAAAGGAGCTGGCATCTCACTCTCTTTGAATCTTCTTTATCATGCTAGGATTAGCAGGAAAAAGCAAAAAATTTCAGAATTGCATCTTGCAATGTGGAGATATTACTGTTTGTGCATTTACAAAATTCATTGATTTTTGCCATTGAAAAACATGTTATTCATATACCAGAAATGTTTGAAGCTACTGACTGAATGAAAGGAGCTGGCATCTCACTCTCTTTGAATCTTCTTTATCATGCTAGGATTAGCAGGAAAAAGCAAAAAATTTCAGAATTGCACCTTGCAATATGGAGATATTACTGTTTGTGCATTTACAATATTCATTGATTTTTGCCATTGAAAAACATGTTTTTCATATACCAGAAATGTTTGAAGCTACTGACTGAATGAAAGGAGCTGGCATCTCACTCTCTTTGAATCTTCTTTATCATGCTAGGATTAACAGGAAAAAGCAAAAAATTTCAGAATTGCACCTTGCAATGTGGAGATATTACTGTTTGTGCATTTACAATATTCATTGATTTTTGCCATTGAAAAACGTCCAGAAATGTTTGAAGCTACTGACTGAATGAAAGGAGCTGGCATCTCACTCTCTTTGAATCTTCTTTATCATGCTAGGATTAGCAGGAAAAAGCAAAAAATTTCAGAATTGCACCTTGCAATGTGGAGATATTACTGTTTGTGCATTTACAATATTCATTGATTTTTGCCATTGAAAAACATGTTTTTCATATACCAGAAATGTTTGAAGCTACTGACTGAATGAAAGGAGCTGGCATCTCACTCTCTTTGAATCTTCTTTATCATGCTAGGATTAGCAGGAAAAAGCAAAAAATTTCAGAATTGCACCTTGCAATGTGGAGATATTACTGTTTGTGCATTTACAATATTCATTGATTTTTGCCATTGAAAAACATGTTTTTCATATACCAGAAATGTTTGAAGCTACTGACTGAATGAAAGGAGCTGGCATCTCACTCTCTTTGAATCTTCTTTATCATGCTAGGATTAGCAGGAAAAAGCAAAAAATTTCAGAATTGCACCTTGCAATGTGGAGATATTACTGTTTGTGCATTTACAATATTCATTGATTTTTGCCAGTGAAAAACATGTTTTTCATATACCAGAAATGTTTGAAGCTACTGACTGAATGAAAGGAGCTGGCATCTCACTCTCTTTGAATCTTCTTTATCATGCTAGGATTAACAGGAAAAAGCAAAAAATTTCAGAATTGCACCTTGCAATGTGGAGATATTACTGTTTGTGCATTTACAATATTCATTGATTTTTGCCATTGAAAAACATGTTTTTCATATACCAGAAATGTTTGAAGCTACTGACTGAATGAAAGGAGCTGGCATCTCACTCTCTTTGAATCTTCTTTATCATGCTAGGATTAGCAGGAAAAAGCAAAAAATGTCAGAATTGCACCTTGCAATGTGGAGATATTACTGTTTGTGCATTTACAATATTCATTGATTTTTGCCATTGAAAAACGTCCAGAAATGTTTGAAGCTACTGACTGAATGAAAGGAGCTGGCATCTCACTCTCTTTGAATCTTCTTTATCATGCTAGGATTAGCAGGAAAAAGCAAAAAAATTCAGAATTGCACCTTGCAATGTGGAGATATTACTGTTTGTGCATTTACAATATTCATTGATTTTTGCCATTGAAACACATGTTTTTCATATACCAGAAATGTTTGAAGCTACTGACTGAATGAAAGGAGCTGGCATCTCACTCTCTTTGAATCTTCTTTATCATGCTAGGATTAGCAGGAAAAAGCAAAAAATTTCAGAATTGCACCTTGCAATGTGGAGATATTACTGTTTGTGCATTTACAATATTCATTGATTTTTGCCATTGAAAAACATGTTTTTCATATACCAGAAATGTTTGAAGCTACTGACTGAATGAAAGGAGCTGGCATCACACTCTCTTTGAATCTTCTTTATCATGCTAGGATTAGCAGGAAAAAGCAAAAAATTTCAGAATTGCACCTTGCAATGTGGAGATATTACGGTTTGTGCATTTACAATATTCATTGATTTTTGCCATTGAAAAACATGTTTTTCATATACCAGAAATGTTTGAAGCTACTGACTGAATGAAAGGAGCTGACATCTCACTCTCTTTGAATCTTCTTTATCATGCTAGGATTAGCAGGAAAAAGCAAAAAATTTCAGAATTGCACCTTGCAATGTGGAGATATTACTGTTTCTGCATTTACAATATTCATTGATTTTTGCCAGTGAAAAACATGTTTTTCATATACCAGAAATGTTTGAAGCTACTGACTGAATGAAAGGAGCTGGCATCACTCTCTTTGAATCTTCTTTATCATGTTAGGATTAACAGGAAAAAGCAAAAAATTTCAGAATTGCACCTTGCAATGTGGAGATATTACTGTTTGTGCATTTACAATATTCATTGATTTTTGCCATTGAAAAACGTCCAGAAATGTTTGAACCTACTGACTGAATGAAAGGAGCTGGCATCTCACTCTCTTTGAATCTTCTTTATCATGCTAGGATTAACAGGAAAAAGCAAAAAATTTCAGAATTGCACCTTGCAATGTGGAGATATTACTGTTTGTGCATTTACAATATTCATTGATTTTTGCCATTGAAAAACGTCCAGAAATGTTTGAAGCTACTGACTGAATGAAAGGAGCTGGCATCTCACTCTCTTTGAATCTTCTTTATCATGCTAGGATTAGCAGGAAAAAGCAAAAAATTTCAGAATTGCACCTTGCAATGTGGAGATATTACTGTTTGTGCATTTACAATATTCATTGATTTTTGCCATTGAAAAACATGTTTTTCATATACCAGAAATGTTTGAAGCTACTGACTGAATGAAAGGAGCTGGCATCACACTCTCTTTGAATCTTCTTTATCATGCTAGGATTAGCAGGAAAAAGCAAAAAATTTCAGAATTGCACCTTGCAATGTGGAGATATTACGGTTTGTGCATTTACAATATTCATTGATTTTTGCCATTGAAAAACATGTTTTTCATATACCAGAAATGTTTGAAGCTACTGACTGAATGAAAGGAGCTGACATCTCACTCTCTTTGAATCTTCTTTATCATGCTAGGATTAGCAGGAAAAAGCAAAAAATTTCAGAATTGCACCTTGCAATGTGGAGATATTACTGTTTCTGCATTTACAATATTCATTGATTTTTGCCAGTGAAAAACATGTTTTTCATATACCAGAAATGTTTGAAGCTACTGACTGAATGAAAGGAGCTGGCATCACTCTCTTTGAATCTTCTTTATCATGTTAGGATTAACAGGAAAAAGCAAAAAATTTCAGAATTGCACCTTGCAATGTGGAGATATTACTGTTTGTGCATTTACAATATTCATTGATTTTTGCCATTGAAAAACGTCCAGAAATGTTTGAACCTACTGACTGAATGAAAGGAGCTGGCATCTCACTCTCTTTGAATCTTCTTTATCATGCTAGGATTAACAGGAAAAAGCAAAAAATTTCAGAATTGCACCTTGCAATGTGGAGATATTACTGTTTGTGCATTTACAATATTCATTGATTTTTGCCATTGAAAAACGTCCAGAAATGTTTGAAGCTACTGACTGAATGAAAGGAGCTGGCATCTCACTCTCTTTGAATCTTCTTTATCATGCTAGGATTAGCAGGAAAAAGCAAAAAATTTCAGAATTGCACCTTGCAATGTGGAGATATTACTGTTTGTGCATTTACAATATTCATTGATTTTTGCCATTGAAAAACGTCCAGAAATGTTTGAAGCTACTGACTGAATGAAAGGAGCTGGCATCTCACTCTCTTTGAATCTTCTTTATCATGCTAGGATTAGCAGGAAAAAGCAAAAAATTTCAGAATTGCACCTTGCAATGTGGAGATATTACTGTTTGTGCATTTACAATATTCATTGATTTTTGCCATTGAAAAACATGTTTTTCATATACCAGAAATGTTTGAAGCTACTGACTGAATGAAAGGAGCTGGCATCTCACTCTCTTTGAATCTTCTTTATCATGCTAGGATTAGCAGGAAAAAGCAAAAAATTTCAGAATTGCACCTTGCAATGTGGAGATATTACTGTTTGTGCATTTACAATATTCATTGATTTTTGCCATTGAAAAACATGTTTTTCATATACCAGAAATGTTTGAAGCTACTGACTGAATGAAAGGAGCTGGCATCTCACTCTCTTTGAATCTTCTTTATCATGCTAGGATTAACAGGAAAAAGCAAAAAATTTCAGAATTGCACCTTGCAATGTGGAGATATTACTGTTTGTGCATTTACAATATTCATTGATTTTTGCCATTGAAAAACATGTTTTTCATATACCAGAAATGTTTGAAGCTACTGACTGAATGAAAGGAGCTGGCATCTCACTCTCTTTGAATCTTCTTTATCATGCTAGGATTAGCAGGAAAAAGCAAAAAATTTCAGAATTGCACCTTGCAATGTGGAGATATTACTGTTTGTGCATTTACAATATTCATTGATTTTTGCCATTGAAAAACATGTTTTTCATATACCAGAAATGTTTGAAGCTACTGACTGAATGAAAGGAGCTGGCATCTCACTCTCTTTGAATCTTCTTTATCATGCTAGGATTAGCAGGAAAAAGCAAAAAATTTCAGAATTGCACCTTGCAATGTGGAGATATTACTGTTTGTGCATTTACAATATTCATTGATTTTTGCCATTGAAAAACGTCCAGAAATGTTTGAAGCTACTGACTGAATGAAAGGAGCTGGCATCTCACTCTCTTTGAATCTTCTTTATCATGCTAGGATTAGCAGGAAAAAGCAAAAAATTTCAGAATTGCACCTTGCAATGTGGCGATATTACTGTTTGTGCATTTACAATATTCATTGATTTTTGCCATTGAAAAACGTCCAGAAATGTTTGAAGCTACTGACTGAATGAAAGGAGCTGGCATCTCACTCTCTTTGAATCTTCTTTATCATGCTAGGATTAGCAGGAAAAAGCAAAAAATTTCAGAATTGCATCTTGCATTGTGGAGATATTACTGTTTGTGCATTTACAATATTCATTGATTTTTGCCATTGAAAAACATGTTATTCATATACCAGAAATGTTTGAAGCTACTGACTGAATGAAAGGAGCTGGCATCTCACTCTCTTTGAATCTTCTTTATCATGCTAGGATTAGCAGGAAAAAGCAAAAAATTTCAGAATTGCACCTTGCAATATGGAGATATTACTGTTTGTGCATTTACAATATTCATTGATTTTTGCCATTGAAAAACATGTTTTTCATATACCAGAAATGTTTGAAGCTACTGACTGAATGAAAGGAGCTGGCATCTCACTCTCTTTGAATCTTCTTTATCATGCTAGGATTAACAGGAAAAAGCAAAAAATTTCAGAATTGCACCTTGCAATGTGGAGATATTACTGTTTGTGCATTTACAATATTCATTGATTTTTGCCATTGAAAAATGTCCAGAAATGTTTGAAGCTACTGACTGAATGAAAGGAGCTGGCATCTCACTCTCTTTGAATCTTCTTTATCATGCTAGGATTAGCAGGAAAAAGCAAAAAAATTCAGAATTGCACCTTGCAATGTGGAGATATTACTGTTTGTGCATTTACAATATTCATTGATTTTTGCCATTGAAACACATGTTTTTCATATACCAGAAATGTTTGAAGCTACTGACTGAATGAAAGGAGCTGGCATCTCACTCTCTTTGAATCTTCTTTATCATGCTAGGATTAGCAGGAAAAAGCAAAAAATTTCAGAATTGCACCTTGCAATGTGGAGATATTACTGTTTGTGCATTTACAATATTCATTGATTTTTGCCATTGAAAAACATGTTTTTCATATACCAGAAATGTTTGAAGCTACTGACTGAATGAAAGGAGCTGACATCTCACTCTCTTTGAATCTTCTTTATCATGCTAGGATTAGCAGGAAAAAGCAAAAAATTTCAGAATTGCACCTTGCAATGTGGAGCTATTACTGTTTGTGCATTTACAATATTCATTGATTTTTGCCAGTGAAAAACATGTTTTTCATATACCAGAAATGTTTGAAGCTACTGACTGAATGAAAGGAGCTGGCATCACTCTCTTTGAATCTTCTTTATCATGTTAGGATTAACAGGAAAAAGCAAAAAATTTCAGAATTGCACCTTGCAATGTGGAGATATTACTGTTTGTGCATTTACAATATTCATTGATTTTTGCCAGTGAAAAACATGTTTTTCATATACCAGAAATGTTTGAAGCTACTGACTGAATGAAAGGAGCTGGCATCTCACTCTCTTTGAATCTTCTTTATCATGCTAGGATTAACAGGAAAAAGCAAAAAATTTCAGAATTGCACCTTGCAATGTGGAGATATTACTGTTTGTGCATTTACAATATTCATTGATTTTTGCCATTGAAAAACGTCCAGAAATGTTTGAAGCTACTGACTGAATGAAAGGAGCTGGCATCTCACTCTCTTTGAATCTTCTTTATCATGCTAGGATTAGCAGGAAAAAGCAAAAAATTTCAGAATTGCACCTTGCAATGTGGAGATATTACTGTTTGTGCATTTACAATATTCATTGATTTTTGAAATTGAAAAACGTCCAGAAATGTTTGAACCTACTGACTGAATGAAAGGAGCTGGCATCTCACTCTCTTTGAATCTTCTTTATCATGCTAGGATTAGCAGGAAAAAGCAAAAAATTTCAGAATTGCATCTTGCAATGTGGAGATATTACTGTTTGTGCATTTACAATATTCATTGATTTTTGCCATTGAAAAACATGTTATTCATATACCAGAAATGTTTGAAGCTACTGACTGAATGAAAGGAGCTGGCATCTCACTCTCTTTGAATCTTCTTTATCATGCTAGGATTAGCAGGAAAAAGCAAAAAATTTCAGAATTGCACCTTGCAATATGGAGATATTACTGTTTGTGCATTTACAATATTCATTGATTTTTGCCATTGAAAAACATGTTTTTCATATACCAGAAATGTTTGAAGCTACTGACTGAATGAAAGGAGCTGGCATCTCACTCTCTTTGAATCTTCTTTATCATGCTAGGATTAACAGGAAAAAGCAAAAAATTTCAGAATTGCACCTTGCAATGTGGAGATATTACTGTTTGTGCATTTACAATATTCATTGATTTTTGCCATTGAAAAACGTCCAGAAATGTTTGAAGCTACTGACTGAATGAAAGGAGCTGGCATCTCACTCTCTTTGAATCTTCTTTATCATGCTAGGATTAGCAGGAAAAAGCAAAAAATTTCAGAATTGCACCTTGCAATGTGGAGATATTACTGTTTGTGCATTTACAATATTCATTGATTTTTGCCATTGAAAAACATGTTTTTCATATACCAGAAATGTTTGAAGCTACTAACTGAATGAAAGGAGCTGGCATCTCACTCTCTTTGAATCTTCTTTATCATGCTAGGATTAGCAGGAAAAAGCAAAAAATTTCAGAATTGCACCTTGCAATGTGGAGATATTACTGTTTGTGCATTTACAATATTCATTGATTTTTGCCATTGAAAAACATGTTTTTCATATACCAGAAATGTTTGAAGCTACTGACTGAATGAAAGGAGCTGGCATCTCACTCTCTTTGAATCTTCTTTATCATGCTAGGATTAGCAGGAAAAAGCAAAAAATTTCAGAATTGCACCTTGCAATGTGGAGATATTACTGTTTGTGCATTTACAATATTCATTGATTTTTGCCAGTGAAAAACATGTTTTTCATATACCAGAAATGTTTGAAGCTACTGACTGAATGAAAGGAGCTGGCATCTCACTCTCTTTGAATCTTCTTTATCATGCTAGGATTAACAGGAAAAAGCAAAAAATTTCAGAATTGCACCTTGCAATGTGGAGATATTACTGTTTGTGCATTTACAATATTCATTGATTTTTGCCATTGAAAAACATGTTTTTCATATACCAGAAATGTTTGAAGCTACTGACTGAATGAAAGGAGCTGGCATCTCACTCTCTTTGAATCTTCTTTATCATGCTAGGATTAGCAGGAAAAAGCAAAAAATGTCAGAATTGCACCTTGCAATGTGGAGATATTACTGTTTGTGCATTTACAATATTCATTGATTTTTGCCATTGAAAAACGTCCAGAAATGTTTGAAGCTACTGACTGAATGAAAGGAGCTGGCATCTCACTCTCTTTGAATCTTCTTTATCATGCTAGGATTAGCAGGAAAAAGCAAAAAATTTCAGAATTGCATCTTGCAATGTGGAGATATTACTGTTTGTGCATTTACAATATTCATTGATTTTTGCCATTGAAAAACATGTTATTCATATACCAGAAATGTTTGAAGCTACTGACTGAATGAAAGGAGCTGGCATCTCACTCTCTTTGAATCTTCTTTATCATGCTAGGATTAACAGGAAAAAGCAAAAAATTTCAGAATTGCACCTTGCAATGTGGAGATATTACTGTTTGTGCATTTACAATATTCATTGATTTTTGCCATTGAAAAACGTCCAGAAATGTTTGAAGCTACTGACTGAATGAAAGGAGCTGGCATCTCACTCTCTTTGAATCTTCTTTATCATGCTAGGATTAGCAGGAAAAAGCAAAAAATTTCAGAATTGCACCTTGCAATGTGGAGATATTACTGTTTGTGCATTTACAATATTCATTGATTTTTGCCATTGAAAAACATGTTTTTCATATACCAGAAATGTTTGAAGCTACTGACTGAATGAAAGGAGCTGGCATCTCACTCTCTTTGAATCTTCTTTATCATGCTAGGATTAGCAGGAAAAAGCAAAAAATTTCAGAATTGCACCTTGCAATGTGGAGATATTACTGTTTGTGCATTTACAATATTCATTGATTTTTGCCAGTGAAAAACATGTTTTTCATATACCAGAAATGTTTGAAGCTACTGACTGAATGAAAGGAGCTGGCATCTCACTCTCTTTGAATCTTCTTTATCATGCTAGGATTAACAGGAAAAAGCAAAAAATTTCAGAATTGCACCTTGCAATGTGGAGATATTACTGTTTGTGCATTTACAATATTCATTGATTTTTGCCATTGAAAAACATGTTTTTCATATACCAGAAATGTTTGAAGCTACTGACTGAATGAAAGGAGCTGGCATCTCACTCTCTTTGAATCTTCTTTATCAGGGTAGGATTAGCAGGAAAAAGCAAAAAATTTCAGAATTGCACCTTGCAATGTGGAGATATTACTGTTTGTGCATTTACAATATTCATTGATTTTTGCCATTGAAAAACGTCCAGAAATGTTTGAAGCTACTGACTGAATGAAAGGAGCTGGCATCTCACTCTCTTTGAATCTTGTTTATCATGCTAGGATTAGCAGGAAAAAGCAAAAAATTTCAGAATTGCATCTTGCAATGTGGAGATATTACTGTTTGTGCATTTACAATATTCATTGATTTTTGCCATTGAAAAACATGTTATTCATATACCAGAAATGTTTGAAGCTACTGACTGAATGAAAGGAGCTGGCATCTCACTCTCTTTGAATCTTCTTTATCATGCTAGGATTAGCAGGAAAAAGCAAAAAATTTCAGAATTGCACCTTGCAATATGGAGATATTAATGTTTGTGCATTTACAATATTCATTGATTTTTGCCATTGAAAAACATGTTTTTCATATACCAGAAATGTTTGAAGCTACTGACTGAATGAAAGGAGCTGGCATCTCACTCTCTTTGAATCTTCTTTATCATGCTAGGATTAACAGGAAAAAGCAAAAAATTTCAGAATTGCACCTTGCAATATGGAGATATTACTGTTTGTGCATTTACAATATTCATTGATTTTTGCCATTGAAAAACATGTTTTTCATATACCAGAAATGTTTGAA
Organism: Phyllobates terribilis; assembly: GCF_046119375.1. Taxonomy (NCBI): domain Eukaryota; kingdom Metazoa; phylum Chordata; class Amphibia; order Anura; family Dendrobatidae; genus Phyllobates; species Phyllobates terribilis. The sequence goes on from NW_027364844.1 coordinate 107,679, forward strand.
GCTACTGACTGAATGAAAGGAGCTGGCATCTCACTCTCTTTGAATCTTCTTTATCATGCTAGGATTAACAGGAAAAAGCAAAAAATTTCAGAATTGCACCTTGCAATGTGGAGATATTACTGTTTGTGCATTTACAATATTCATTGATTTTTGCCATTGAAAAATGTCCAGAAATGTTTGAAGCTACTGACTGAATGAAAGGAGCTGGCATCTCACTCTCTTTGAATCTTCTTTATCATGCTAGGATTAGCAGGAAAAAGCAAAAAAATTCAGAATTGCACCTTGCAATGTGGAGATATTACTGTTTGTGCATTTACAATATTCATTGATTTTTGCCATTGAAACACATGTTTTTCATATACCAGAAATGTTTGAAGCTACTGACTGAATGAAAGGAGCTGGCATCTCACTCTCTTTGAATCTTCTTTATCATGCTAGGATTAGCAGGAAAAAGCAAAAAATTTCAGAATTGCACCTTGCAATGTGGAGATATTACTGTTTGTGCATTTACAATATTCATTGATTTTTGCCATTGAAAAACATGTTTTTCATATACCAGAAATGTTTGAAGCTACTGACTGAATGAAAGGAGCTGACATCTCACTCTCTTTGAATCTTCTTTATCATGCTAGGATTAGCAGGAAAAAGCAAAAAATTTCAGAATTGCACCTTGCAATGTGGAGCTATTACTGTTTGTGCATTTACAATATTCATTGATTTTTGCCAGTGAAAAACATGTTTTTCATATACCAGAAATGTTTGAAGCTACTGACTGAATGAAAGGAGCTGGCATCACTCTCTTTGAATCTTCTTTATCATGTTAGGATTAACAGGAAAAAGCAAAAAATTTCAGAATTGCACCTTGCAATGTGGAGATATTACTCTTTGTGCATTTACAATATTCATTGATTTTTGCCAGTGAAAAACATGTTTTTCATATACCAGAAATGTTTGAAGCTACTGACTGAATGAAAGGAGCTGGCATCTCACTCTCTTTGAATCTTCTTTATCATGCTAGGATTAACAGGAAAAAGCAAAAAATTTCAGAATTGCACCTTGCAATGTGGAGATATTACTGTTTGTGCATTTACAATATTCATTGATTTTTGCCATTGAAAAACGTCCAGAAATGTTTGAAGCTACTGACTGAATGAAAGGAGCTGGCATCTCACTCTCTTTGAATCTTCTTTATCATGCTAAGAGGAGCAGGAAAAAGCAAAAAATTTCAGAATTGCACCTTGCAATGTGGAGATATTACTGTTTGTGCATTTACAATATTCATTGATTTTTGAAATTGAAAAACGTCCAGAAATGTTTGAACCTACTGACTGAATGAAAGGAGCTGGCATCTCACTCTCTTTGAATCTTCTTTATCATGCTAGGATTAGCAGGAAAAAGCAAAAAATTTCAGAATTGCATCTTGCAATGTGGAGATATTACTGTTTGTGCATTTACAATATTCATTGATTTTTGCCATTGAAAAACATGTTATTCATATACCAGAAATGTTTGAAGCTACTGACTGAATGAAAGGAGCTGGCATCTCACTCTCTTTGAATCTTCTTTATCATGCTAGGATTAGCAGGAAAAAGCAAAAAATTTCAGAATTGCACCTTGCAATATGGAGATATTACTGTTTGTGCATTTACAATATTCATTGATTTTTGCCATTGAAAAACGTCCAGAAATGTTTGAAGCTACTGACTGAATGAAAGGAGCTGGCATCTCACTCTCTTTGAATCTTCTTTATCATGCTAGGATTAGCAGGAAAAAGCAAAAAATTTCAGAATTGCACCTTGCAATGTGGAGATATTACTGTTTGTGCATTTACAATATTCATTGATTTTTGCCATTGAAAAACATGTTTTTCATATACCAGAAATGTTTGAAGCTACTAACTGAATGAAAGGAGCTGGCATCTCACTCTCTTTGAATCTTCTTTATCATGCTAGGATTAGCAGGAAAAAGCAAAAAATTTCAGAATTGCACCTTGCAATGTGGAGATATTACTGTTTGTGCATTTACAATATTCATTCATTTTTGCCATTGAAAAACATGTTTTTCATATACCAGAAATGTTTGAAGCTACTGACTGAATGAAAGGAGCTGGCATCTCACTCTCTTTGAATCTTCTTTATCATGCTAGGATTAGCAGGAAAAAGCAAAAAATTTCAGAATTGCACCTTGCAATGTGGAGATATTACTGTTTGTGCATTTACAATATTCATTGATTTTTGCCAGTGAAAAACATGTTTTTCATATACCAGAAATGTTTGAAGCTACTGACTGAATGAAAGGAGCTGGCATCTCACTCTCTTTGAATCTTCTTTATCATGCTAGGATTAACAGGAAAAAGCAAAAAATTTCAGAATTGCACCTTGCAATGTGGAGATATTACTGTTTGTGCATTTACAATATTCATTGATTTTTGCCATTGAAAAACATGTTTTTCATATACCAGAAATGTTTGAAGCTACTGACTGAATGAAAGGAGCTGGCATCTCACTCTCTTTGAATCTTCTTTATCATGCTAGGATTAGCAGGAAAAAGCAAAAAATGTCAGAATTGCACCTTGCAATGTGGAGATATTACTGTTTGTGCATTTACAATATTCATTGATTTTTGCCATTGAAAAACGTCCAGAAATGTTTGAAGCTACTGACTGAATGAAAGGAGCTGGCATCTCACTCTCTTTGAATCTTCTTTATCATGCTAGGATTAGCAGGAAAAAGCAAAAAATTTCAGAATTGCATCTTGCAATGTGGAGATATTACTGTTTGTGCATTTACAATATTCATTGATTTTTGCCATTGAAAAACATGTTATTCATATACCAGAAATGTTTGAAGCTACTGACTGAATGAAAGGAGCTGGCATCTCACTCTCTTTGAATCTTCTTTATCATGCTAGGATTAACAGGAAAAAGCAAAAAATTTCAGAATTGCACCTTGCAATGTGGAGATATTACTGTTTGTGCATTTACAATATTCATTGATTTTTGCCATTGAAAAACGTCCAGAAATGTTTGAAGCTACTGACTGAATGAAAGGAGCTGGCATCTCACTCTCTTTGAATCTTCTTTATCATGCTAGGATTAGCAGGAAAAAGCAAAAAATTTCAGAATTGCACCTTGCAATGTGGAGATATTACTGTTTGTGCATTTACAATATTCATTGATTTTTGCCATTGAAAAACATGTTTTTCATATACCAGAAATGTTTGAAGCTACTGACTGAATGAAAGGAGCTGGCATCTCACTCTCTTTGAATCTTCTTTATCATGCTAGGATTAGCAGGAAAAAGCAAAAAATTTCAGAATTGCACCTTGCAATGTGGAGATATTACTGTTTGTGCATTTACAATATTCATTGATTTTTGCCAGTGAAAAACATGTTTTTCATATACCAGAAATGTTTGAAGCTACTGACTGAATGAAAGGAGCTGGCATCTCACTCTCTTTGAATCTTCTTTATCATGCTAGGATTAACAGGAAAAAGCAAAAAATTTCAGAATTGCACCTTGCAATGTGGAGATATTACTGTTTGTGCATTTACAATATTCATTGATTTTTGCCATTGAAAAACATGTTTTTCATATACCAGAAATGTTTGAAGCTACTGACTGAATGAAAGGAGCTGGCATCTCACTCTCTTTGAATCTTCTTTATCAGGGTAGGATTAGCAGGAAAAAGCAAAAAATTTCAGAATTGCACCTTGCAATGTGGAGATATTACTGTTTGTGCATTTACAATATTCATTGATTTTTGCCATTGAAAAACGTCCAGAAATGTTTGAAGCTACTGACTGAATGAAAGGAGCTGGCATCTCACTCTCTTTGAATCTTCTTTATCATGCTAGGATTAGCAGGAAAAAGCAAAAAATTTCAGAATTGCATCTTGCAATGTGGAGATATTACTGTTTGTGCATTTACAATATTCATTGATTTTTGCCATTGAAAAACATGTTATTCATATACCAGAAATGTTTGAAGCTACTGACTGAATGAAAGGAGCTGGCATCTCACTCTCTTTGAATCTTCTTTATCATGCTAGGATTAGCAGGAAAAAGCAAAAAATTTCAGAATTGCACCTTGCAATATGGAGATATTAATGTTTGTGCATTTACAATATTCATTGATTTTTGCCATTGAAAAACATGTTATTCATATACCAGAAATGTTTGAAGCTACTGACTGAATGAAAGGAGCTGGCATCTCACTCTCTTTGAATCTTCTTTATCATGCTAGGATTAACAGGAAAAAGCAAAAAATTTCAGAATTGCACCTTGCAATGTGGAGATATTACTGTTTGTGCATTTACAATATTCATTGATTTTTGCCATTGAAAAACATGTTTTTCATATACCAGAAATGTTTGAAGCTACTGACTGAATGAAAGGAGCTGGCATCTCACTCTCTTTGAATCTTCTTTATCATGCTAGGATTAACAGGAAAAAGCAAAAAATTTCAGAATTGCACCTTGCAATGTGGAGATATTACTGTTTGTGCATTTACAATATTCATTGATTTTTGCCATTGAAAAACATGTTTTTCATATACCAGAAATGATTGAAGCTACTGACTGAATGAAAGGAGCTGGCATCTCACTCTCTTTGAATCTTCTTTATCATGCTAGGATTAACAGGAAAAAGCAAAAAATTTCAGAATTGCACCTTGCAATGTGGAGATATTACTGTTTGTGCATTTACAATATTCATTGATTTTTGCCATTGAAAAACGTCCAGAAATGTTTGAAGCTACTGACTGAATGAAAGGAGCTGGCATATCACTCTCTTTGAATCTTCTTTATCATGCTAGGATTAGCAGGAAAAAGCAAAAAATTTCAGAATTGCACCTTGCAATGTGGAGATATTACTGTTTGTGCATTTACAATATTCATTGATTTTTGCCATTGAAAAACATGTTTTTCATATACCAGAAATGTTTGAAGCTACTGACTGAATGAAAGGAGCTGGCATCTCACTCTCTTTGAATCTTCTTTATCATGCTAGGATTAGCAGGAAAAAGCAAAAAAATTCAGAATTGCACCTTGCAATGTGGAGATATTACTGTTTGAGCATTTACAATATTCATTGATTTTTGCCATTGAAAAACGTCCAGAAATGTTTGAAGCTACTGACTGAATGAAAGGAGCTGGCATCTCACTCTCTTTGAATCTTCTTTATCATGCTAGCATTAGCAGGAAAAGGCAAAAAATTTCAGAATTGCACCTTGCAATGTGGAGATATTACTGTTTGTGCATTTACAATATTCATTGATTTTTGCCATTGAAAAACATGTTTTTCATATACCAGAAATGTTTGAAGCTACTGACTGAATGAAAGGAGCTGGCATCTCACTCTCTTTGAATCTTCTTTATCATGCTAGGATTAGCAGGAAAAAGCAAAAAATTTCAGAATTGCACCTTGCAATGTGGAGATATTACTGTTTGTGCATTTACAATATTCATTGATTTTTGCCATTGAAAAACATGTTTTTCATATACCAGAAATGTTTGAAGCTACTGACTGAATGAAAGGAGCTGGCATCTCACTCTCTTTGAATCTTCTTTATCATGCTAGGATTAACAGGAAAATAGCAAAAAATTTCAGAATTGCACCTTGCAATGTGGAGATATTACTGTTTGTGCATTTACAATATTCATTGATTTTTGCCATTGAAAAACGTCCAGAAATGTTTGAAGCTACTGACTGAATGAAAGGAGCTGGCATCTCACTCTCTTTGAATCTTCTTTATCATGCTAGGATTAGCAGGAAAAAGCAAAAAATTTCAGAATTGCACCTTGCAATGTGGAGATATTACTGTTTGTGCATTTACAATATTCATTGATTTTTGACATTGATTAACATGTTTTTCATATACCAGAAATGTTTGAAGCTACTGACTGAATGAAAGGAGCTGGCATCTCACTCTCTTTGAATCTTCTTTATCATGCTAGGATTAGCAGGAAAAAGCAAAAAATTTCAGAATTGCACCTTGCAATGTGGAGATATTACTGTTTGTGCATTTACAATATTCATTGATTTTTGCCAGTGAAAAACATGTTTTTCATATACCAGAAATGTTTGAAGCTACTGACTGAATGAAAGGAGCTGGCATCTCACTCTCTTTGAATCTTCTTTATCATGCTAGGATTAACAGGAAAAAGCAAAAAATTTCAGAATTGCACCTTGCAATGTGGAGATATTACTGTTTGTGCATTTACAATATTCATTGATTTTTGCCATTGAAAAACATGTTTTTCATATACCAGAAATGTTTGAAGCTACTGACTGAATGAAAGGAGCTGGCATCTCACTCTCTTTGAATCTTCTTTATCATGCTAGGATTAGCAGGAAAAAGCAAAAAATTTCAGAATTGCACCTTGCAATGTGGAGATATTACTGTTTGTGCATTTACAATATTCATTGATTTTTGCCATTGAAAAACGTCCAGAAATGTTTGAAGCTACTGACTGAATGAAAGGAGCTGGCATCTCACTCTCTTTGAATCTTCTTTATCATGCTAGGATTAGCAGGAAAAAGCAAAAAATTTCAGAATTGCATCTTGCAATGTGGAGATATTACTGTTTGTGCATTTACAATATTCATTGATTTTTGCCATTGAAAAACATGTTATTCATATACCAGAAATGTTTGAAGCTACTGACTGAATGAAAGGAGCTGGCATCTCACTCTCTTTGAATCTTCTTTATCATGCTAGGATTAGCAGGAAAAAGCAAAAAATTTCAGAATTTCACCTTGCAATATGGAGATATTACTGTTTGTGCATTTACAATATTCATTGATTTTTGCCATTGAAAAACATGTTTTTCATATACCAGAAATGTTTGAAGCTACTGACTGAATGAAAGGAGCTGGCATCTCACTCTCTTTGAATCTTCTTTATCATGCTAGGATTAACAGGAAAAAGCAAAAAATTTCAGAATTGCACCTTGCAATGTGGAGATATTACTGTTTGTGCATTTACAATATTCATTGATTTTTGCCATTGAAAAACATGTTTTTCATATACCAGAAATGTTTGAAGCTACTGACTGAATGAAAGGAGCTGGCATCTCACTCTCTTTGAATCTTCTTTATCATGCTAGGATTAGCAGGAAAAAGCAAAAAATTTCAGAATTGCACCTTGCAATGTGGAGATATTACTGTTTGTGCATTTACAATATTCATTGATTTTTGCCATTGAAAAACATGTTTTTCATATACCAGAAATGTTTGAAGCTACTGACTGAATGAAAGGAGCTGGCATCTCACTCTCTTTGAATCTTCTTTATCATGCTAGGATTAACAGGAAAAAGCAAAAAATTTCAGAATTGCACCTTGCAATGTGGAGATATTACTGTTTGTGCATTTACAATATTCATTGATTTGTGCCATTGAAAAACATGTTTTTCATATACCAGAAATGTTTGAAGCTACTGACTGAATGAAAGGAGCTGGCATCTCACTCTCTTTGAATCTTCTTTATCATGCTAGGATTAGCAGGAAAAAGCAAAAAATTTCAGAATTGCACCTTGCAGTGTGGAGATATTACTGTTTGTGCATTTACAATATTCATTGATTTTTGCCATTGAAAAACGTCCAGAAATGTTTGAAGCTACTGACTGAATGAAAGGAGCTGGCATCTCACTCTCTTTGAATCTTCTTTATCATGCTAGGATTAGCAGGAAAAAGCAAAAAATTTCAGAATTGCATCTTGCAATGTGGAGATATTACTGTTTGTGCATTTACAATATTCATTGATTTTTGCCATTGAAAAACATGTTATTCATATACCAGAAATGTTTGAAGCTACTGACTGAATGAAAGGAGCTGGCATCTCACTCTCTTTGAATCTTCTTTATCATGCTAGGATTAGCAGGAAAAAGCAAAAAATTTCAGAATTGCACCTTGCAATATGGAGATATTACTGTTTGTGCATTTACAATATTCATTGATTTTTGCCATTGAAAAACATATTTTTCATATACCAGAAATGTTTGAAGCTACTGACTGAATGAAAGGAGCTGGCATCTCACTCTCTTTGAATCTTCTTTATCATGCTAGGATTAACAGGAAAAAGCAAAACATTTCAGAATTGCACCTTGCAATGTGGAGATATTACTGTTTGTGCATTTACAATATTCATTGATTTTTGCCATTGAAAAACATGTTTTTCATATACCAGAAATGTTTGAAGCTACTGACTGAATGAAAGGAGCTGGCATCTCACTCTCTTTGAATCTTCTTTATCATGCTAGGATTAGCAGGAAAAAGCAAAAAATTTCAGAATTGCACCTTGCAATGTGGAGATATTACTGTTTGTGCATTTACAATATTCATTGATTTTTGCCATTGAAAAACATGTTTTTCATATACCAGAAATGTTTGAAGCTACTGACTGAATGAAAGGAGCTGGCATCTCACTCTCTTTGAATCTTCTTTATCATGCTAGGAGTAGCAGGAAAAAGCAAAAAATTTCAGAATTGCACCTTGCAATGTGGAGATATTACTGTTTGTGCATTTACAATATTCATTGATTTTTGCCATTGAAAAACGTCCAGAAATGTTTGAAGCTACTGACTGAATGAAAGGAGCTGGCATCTCACTCTCTTTGAATCTTCTTTATCATGCTAGGATTAGCAGGAAAAAGCAAAAAATTTCAGAATTGCACCTTGCAATGTGGAGATATTACTGTTTGTGCATTTACAATATTCATTGATTTTTGCCATTGAAAAACGTCCAGAAATGTTTGAAGCTACTGACTGAATGAAAGGAGCTGGCATCTCACTCTCTTTGAATCTTCTTTATCATGCTAGGATTAGCAGGAAAAGCAAAAAATTTCAGAATTGCATCTTGCAATGTGGAGATATTACTGTTTGTGCATTTACAATATTCATTGATTTTTGCCATTGAAAAACATGTTATTCATATACCAGAAATGTTTGAAGCTACTGACTGAATGAAAGGAGCTGGCATCTCACTCTCTTTGAATCTTCTTTATCATGCTAGGATTAGCAGGAAAAAGCAAAAAATTTCAGAATTGCACCTTGCAATATGGAGACATTACTGTTTGTGCATTTACAATATTCATTGATTTTTGCCATTGAAAAACATGTTTTTCATATACCAGAAATGTTTGAAGCTACTGACTGAATGAAAGGAGCTGGCATCTCACTCTCTTTGAATCTTCTTTATCATGCTAGGATTAACAGGAAAAAGCAAAAAATTTCAGAATTGCACCTTGCAATGTGGAGATATTACTGTTTGTGCATTTACAATATTCATTGATTTTTGCCATTGAAAAACGTCCAGAAATGTTTGAAGCTACTGACTGAATGAAAGGAGCTGGCATCTCACTCTCTTTGAATCTTCTTTATCATGCTAGGATTAGCAGGAAAAAGCAAAAAAATTCAGAATTGCACCTTGCAATGTGGAGATATTACTGTTTGTGCATTTACAATATTCATTGATTTTTGCCATTGAAACACATGTTTTTCATATACCAGAAATGTTTGAAGCTACTGACTGAATGAAAGGAGCTGGCATCTCACTCTCTTTGAATCTTCTTTATCATGCTAGGATTAGCAGGAAAAAGCAAAAAATTTCAGAATTGCACCTTGCAATGTGGAGATATTACTGTTTGTGCATTTACAATATTCATTGATTTTTGCCATTGAAAAACATGTTTTTCATATACCAGAAATGTTTGAAGCTACTGACTGAATGAAAGGAGCTGGCATCTCACTCTCTTTGAATCTTCGTTATCATGCTAGGATTAGCAGGAAAAAGCAAAAAATTTCAGAATTGCACCTTGCAATGTGGAGATATTACGGTTTGTGCATTTACAATATTCATTAATTTTTGCCATTGTAAAACATGTTTTTCATATACCAGAAATGTTTGAAGCTACTGACTGAATGAAAGGAGCTGACATCTCACTCTCTTTGAATCTTCTTTATCATGCTAGGATTAGCAGGAAAAAGCAAAAAATTTCAGAATTGCACCTTGCAATGTGGAGATATTACTGTTTGTGCATTTACAATATTCATTGATTTTTGCCATTGAAAAACATGTTTTTCATATACCAGAAATGTTTGAAGCTACTGACTGAATGAAAGGAGCTGGCATCACTCTCTTTGAATCTTCTTTATCATGTTAGGATTAACAGGAAAAAGCAAAAAATTTCAGAATTGCACCTTGCAATGTGGAGATATTACTGTTTGTGCATTTACAATATTCATTGATTTTTGCCATTGAAAAACGTCCAGAAATGTTTGAAGCTACTGACTGAATGAAAGGAGCTGGCATCTCACTCTCTTTGAATCTTCTTTATCATGCTAGGATTAGCAGGAAGAAGCAAAAAATTTCAGAATTGCACCTTGCAATGTGGAGATATTACTGTTTGTGCATTTACAATATTCATTGATTTTTGCCATTGAAAAACGTCCAGAAATGTTTGAACCTACTGACTGAATGAAAGGAGCTGGCATCTCACTCTCTTTGAATCTTCTTTATCATGCTAGGATTAGCAGGAACAAGCAAAAAATTTCAGAATTGCATCTTGCAATGTGGAGATATTACTGTTTGTGCATTTACAATATTCATTGATTTTTGCCATTGAAAAACATGTTATTCATATACCAGAAATGTTTGAATCTACTGACTGAATGAAAGGAGCTGGCATCTCACTCTCTTTGAATCTTCTTTATCATGCTAGGATTAGCAGGAAAAAGCAAAATATTTCAGAATTGCACCTTGCAATATGGAGATATTACTGTTTGTGCATTTACAATATTCATTGATTTTTGCCATTGAAAAACATGTTTTTCATATACCAGAAATGTTTGAAGCTACTGACTGAATGAAAGGAGCTGGCATCTCACTCTCTTTGAATCTTCTTTATCATGCTAGGATTAACAGGAAAAAGCAAAAAATTTCAGAATTGCACCTTGCAATGTGGAGATATTACTGTTTGTGCATTTACAATATTCATTGATTTTTGCCATTGAAAAACGTCCAGAAATGTTTGATGCTACTGACTGAATGAAAGCTGGCATCTCACTCTCTTTGAATCTTCTTTATCATGCTAGGATTAGCAGGAAAAAGCAAAAAATTTCAGAATTACACCTTGCAATGTGGAGATATTACTGTTTGTGCATTTACAATATTCATTGATTTTTGCCATTGAAAAACATGTTTTTCATATACCAGAAATGTTTGAAGCTACTGACTGAATGAAAGGAGCTGGCATCTCTCTTTGAATCTTCTTTATCATGCTAGGATTAGCAGGAAAAAGCAAAAAATTTCAGAATTGCACCTTGCAATGTGGAGATATTACTGTTTGTGCATTTACAATATTCATTGATTTTTGCCATTGAAAAACATGTTTTTCATATACCAGAAATGTTTGAAGCTACTGACTGAAGGAAAGGAGCTGGCATCTCACTCTCTTTGAATCTTCTTTATCATGCTAGGATTAACAGGAAAAAGCAAAAAATTTCAGAATTGCACCTTGCAATGTGGAGATATTACTGTTTGTGCATTTACAATATTCATTGATTTTTGCCATTGAAAAACGTCCAGAAATGTTTGAAGCTACTGACTGAATGAAAGGAGCTGGCATCTCACTCTCTTTGAATCTTCTTTATCATGCTAGGATTAGCAGGAAAAAGCAAAAAATTTCAGAATTGCACCTTGCAATGTGGAGATATTACTGTTTGTGCATTTACAATATTCATTGATTTTTGCCATTGAAAAACATGTTTTTCATATACCAGAAATGTTTGAAGCTACTGACTGAATGAAAGGAGCTGGCATCTCACTCTCTTTGAATCTTCTTTATCATGCTAGGATTAACAGGAAAAAGCAAAAAAATTCAGAATTGCACCTTGCAATGTGGAGATATTACTGTTTGTGCATTTACAATATTCATTGATTTTTGCCATTGAAAAACGTCCAGAAATGTTTGAAGCTACTGACTGAATGAAAGGAGCTGGCATCTCACTCTCTTTGAATCTTCTTTATCATGCTAGGATTAGCAGGAAAAAGCAAAAAATTTCAGAATTGCACCTTGCAATGTGGAGATATTACTGTTTGTGCATTTACAATATTCATTGATTTTTGCCATTGAAAAACATGTTTTTCATATACCAGAAATGTTTGAAGCTACTGACTGAATGAAAGGAGCTGGCATCTCACTCTCTTTGAATCTTCTTTATCATGCTAGGATTAACAGGAAAAAGCAAAAAATTTCAGAATTGCACCTTGCAATGTGGAGATATTACTGTTTGTGCATTTACAATATTCATTGATTTTTGCCATTGAAAAACGTCCAGAAATGTTTGAAGCTACTGACTGAATGAAAGGAGCTGGCATCTCACTCTCTTTGAATCTTCTTTATCATGCTAGGATTAGCAGGAAAAAGCAAAAAATTTCAGAATTGCACCTTGCAATGTGGAGATATTACTGTTTGTGCATTTACAATATTCATTGATTTTTGCCATTGAAAAACATGTTTTTCATATACCAGAAATGTTTGAAGCTACTGACTGAATGAAAGGAGCTGGCATCTCACTCTCTTTGAATCTTCGTTATCATGCTAGGATTAGCAGGAAAAAGCAAAAAATTTCAGAATTGCACCTTGCAATGTGGAGATATTACGGTTTGTGCATTTACAATATTCATTAATTTTTGCCATTGAAAAACATGTTTTTCATATACCAGAAATGTTTGAAGCTACTGACTGAATGAAAGGAGCTGACATCTCACTCTCTTTGAATCTTCTTTATCATGCTAGGATTAGCAGGAAAAAGCAAAAAATTTCAGAATTGCACCTTGCAATGTGGAGATATTACTGTTTGTGCATTTACAATATTCATTGATTTTTGCCATTGAAAAACATGTTTTTCATATACCAGAAATGTTTGAAGCTACTGACTGAATGAAAGGAGCTGGCATCACTCTCTTTGAATCTTCTTTATCATGTTAGGATTAACAGGAAAAAGCAAAAAATTTCAGAATTGCACCTTGCAATGTGGAGATATTACTGTTTGTGCATTTACAATATTCATTGATTTTTGCCATTGAAAAACGTCCAGAAATGTTTGAAGCTACTGACTGAATGAAAGGAGCTGGCATCTCACTCTCTTTGAATCTTCTTTATCATGCTAGGATTAGCAGGAAGAAGCAAAAAATTTCAGAATTGCACCTTGCAATGTGGAGATATTACTGTTTGTGCATTTACAATATTCATTGATTTTTGCCATTGAAAAACGTCCAGAAATGTTTGAACCTACTGACTGAATGAAAGGAGCTGGCATCTCACTCTCTTTGAATCTTCTTTATCATGCTAGGATTAGCAGGAACAATCAAAAAATTTCAGAATTGCATCTTGCAATGTGGAGATATTACTGTTTGTGCATTTACAATATTCATTGATTTTTGCCATTGAAAAACATGTTATTCATATACCAGAAATGTTTGAAGCTACTGACTGAATGAAAGGAGCTGGCATCTCACTCTCTTTGAATCTTCTTTATCATGCTAGGATTAGCAGGAAAAAGCAAAATATTTCAGAATTGCACCTTGCAATATGGAGATATTACTGTTTGTGCATTTACAATATTCATTGATTTTTGCCATTGAAAAACATGTTTTTCATATACCAGAAATGTTTGAAGCTACTGACTGAATGAAAGGAGCTGGCATCTCACTCTCTTTGAATCTTCTTTATCATGCTAGGATTAACAGGAAAAAGCAAAAAATTTCAGAATTGCACCTTGCAATGTGGAGATATTACTGTTTGTGCATTTACAATATTCATTGATTTTTGCCATTGAAAAACGTCCAGAAATGTTTGAAGCTACTGACTGAATGAAAGCTGGCATCTCACTCTCTTTGAATCTTCTTTATCATGCTAGGATTAGCAGGAAAAAGCAAAAAATTTCAGAATTGCACCTTGCAATGTGGAGATATTACTGTTTGTGCATTTACAATATTCATTGATTTTTGCCATTGAAAAACATGTTTTTCATATACCAGAAATGTTTGAAGCTACTGACTGAATGAAAGGAGCTGGCATCTCTCTTTGAATCTTCTTTATCATGCTAGGATTAGCAGGAAAAAGCAAAAAATTTCAGAATTGCACCTTGCAATGTGGAGATATTACTGTTTGTGCATTTACAATATTCATTGATTTTTGCCATTGAAAAACATGTTTTTCATATACCAGAAATGTTTGAAGCTACTGACTGAAGGAAAGGAGCTGGCATCTCACTCTCTTTGAATCTTCTTTATCATGCTAGGATTAACAGGAAAAAGCAAAAAATTTCAGAATTGCACCTTGCAATGTGGAGATATTACTGTTTGTGCATTTACAATATTCATTGATTTTTGCCATTGAAAAACGTCCAGAAATGTTTGAAGCTACTGACTGAATGAAAGGAGCTGGCATCTCACTCTCTTTGAATCTTCTTTATCATGCTAGGATTAGCAGGAAAAAGCAAAAAATTTCAGAATTGCACCTTGCAATGTGGAGATATTACTGTTTGTGCATTTACAATATTCATTGATTTTTGCCATTGAAAAACATGTTTTTCATATACCAGAAATGTTTGAAGCTACTGACTGAATGAAAGGAGCTGGCATCTCACTCTCTTTGAATCTTCTTTATCATGCTAGGATTAACAGGAAAAAGCAAAAAAATTCAGAATTGCACCTTGCAATGTGGAGATATTACTGTTTGTGCATTTACAATATTCATTGATTTTTGCCATTGAAAAACGTCCAGAAATGTTTGAAGCTACTGACTGAATGAAAGGAGCTGGCATCTCACTCTCTTTGAATCTTCTTTATCATGCTAGGATTAGCAGGAAAAAGCAAAAAATTTCAGAATTGCACCTTGCAATGTGGAGATATTACTGTTTGTGCATTTACAATATTCATTGATTTTTGCCATTGAAAAACATGTTTTTCATATACCAGAAATGTTTGAAGCTACTGACTGAATGAAAGGAGCTGGCATCTCACTCTCTTTGAATCTTCTTTATCATGCTAGGATTAACAGGAAAAAGCAAAAAATTTCAGAATTGCACCTTGCAATGTGGAGATATTACTGTTTGTGCATTTACAATATTCATTGATTTTTGCCATTGAAAAACGTCCAGAAATGTTTGAAGCTACTGACTGAATGAAAGGAGCTGGCATCTCACTCTCTTTGAATCTTCTTTATCATGCTAGGATTAGCAGGAAAAAGCAAAAAATTTCAGAATTGCACCTTGCAATGTGGAGATATTACTGTTTGTGCATTTACAATATTCATTGATTTTTGCCATTGAAAAACGTCCAGAAATGTTTGAAGCTACTGACTGAATGAAAGGAGCTTGGCATCTCACTCTCTTTGAATCTTCTTTATCATGCTAGGATTAGCAGGAAAAAGCAAAAAATTTCAGAATTGCACCTTGCAATGTGGAGATATTACTGTTTGTGCATTTACAATATTCATTGATTTTTGCCATTGAAAAACATCATGTTATTCATATACCAGAAATGTTTGAAGCTGCTGACTGAATGAAAGGAGCTGGCATCTCACTCTCTTTGAATCTTCTTTATCATGCTAGGATTAGCAGGAAAAAGCAAAAAATTTCAGAATTGCACCTTGCAATGTGGAGATATTACTGTTTGTGCATTTACAATATTCATTGATTTTTGCCATTGAAAAACATGTTTTTCATATACCAGAAATGTTTGAAGCTACTGACTGAATGAAAGGAGCTGGCATCTCACTCTCTTTGAATCTTCGTTATCATGCTAGGATTAGCAGGAAAAAGCAAAAAATTTCAGAATTGCACCTTGCAATGTGGAGATATTACGGTTTGTGCATTTACAATATTCATTAATTTTTGCCATTGAAAAACATGTTTTTCATATACCAGAAATGTTTGAAGCTACTGACTGAATGAAAGGAGCTGACATCTCACTCTCTTTGAATCTTCTTTATCATGCTAGGATTAGCAGGAAAAAGCAAAAAATTTCAGAATTGCACCTTGCAATGTGGAGATATTACTGTTTGTGCATTTACAATATTCATTGATTTTTGCCATTGAAAAACATGTTTTTCATATACCAGAAATGTTTGAAGCTACTGACTGAATGAAAGGAGCTGGCATCACTCTCTTTGAATCTTCTTTATCATGTTAGGATTAACAGGAAAAAGCAAAAAATTTCAGAATTGCACCTTGCAATGTGGAGATATTACTGTTTGTGCATTTACAATATTCATTGATTTTTGCCATTGAAAAACGTCCAGAAATGTTTGAAGCTACTGACTGAATGAAAGGAGCTGGCATCTCACTCTCTTTGAATCTTCTTTATCATGCTAGGATTAGCAGGAAGAAGCAAAAAATTTCAGAATTGCACCTTGCAATGTGGAGATATTACTGTTTGTGCATTTACAATATTCATTGATTTTTGCCATTGAAAAACGTCCAGAAATGTTTGAACCTACTGACTGAATGAAAGGAGCTGGCATCTCACTCTCTTTGAATCTTCTTTATCATGCTAGGATTAGCAGGAACAAGCAAAAAATTTCAGAATTGCATCTTGCAATGTGGAGATATTACTGTTTGTGCATTTACAATATTCATTGATTTTTGCCATTGAAAAACATGTTATTCATATACCAGAAATGTTTGAAGCTACTGACTGAATGAAAGGAGCTGGCATCTCACTCTCTTTGAATCTTCTTTATCATGCTAGGATTAGCAGGAAAAAGCAAAATATTTCAGAATTGCACCTTGCAATATGGAGATATTACTGTTTGTGCATTTACAATATTCATTGATTTTTGCCATTGAAAAACATGTTTTTCATATACCAGAAATGTTTGAAGCTACTGACTGAATGAAAGGAGCTGGCATCTCACTCTCTTTGAATCTTCTTTATCATGCTAGGATTAACAGGAAAAAGCAAAAAATTTCAGAATTGCACCTTGCAATGTGGAGATATTACTGTTTGTGCATTTACAATATTCATTGATTTTTGCCATTGAAAAACGTCCAGAAATGTTTGAAGCTACTGACTGAATGAAAGCTGGCATCTCACTCTCTTTGAATCTTCTTTATCATGCTAGGATTAGCAGGAAAAAGCAAAAAATTTCAGAATTGCACCTTGCAATGTGGAGATATTACTGTTTGTGCATTTACAATATTCATTGATTTTTGCCATTGAAAAACATGTTTTTCATATACCAGAAATGTTTGAAGCTACTGACTGAATGAAAGGAGCTGGCATCTCTCTTTGAATCTTCTTTATCATGCTAGGATTAGCAGGAAAAAGCAAAAAATTTCAGAATTGCACCTTGCAATGTGGAGATATTACTGTTTGTGCATTTACAATATTCATTGATTTTTGCCATTGAAAAACATGTTTTTCATATACCAGAAATGTTTGAAGCTACTGACTGAAGGAAAGGAGCTGGCATCTCACTCTCTTTGAATCTTCTTTATCATGCTAGGATTAACAGGAAAAAGCAAAAAATTTCAGAATTGCACCTTGCAATGTGGAGATATTACTGTTTGTGCATTTACAATATTCATTGATTTTTGCCATTGAAAAACGTCCAGAAATGTTTGAAGCTACTGACTGAATGAAAGGAGCTGGCATCTCACTCTCTTTGAATCTTCTTTATCATGCTAGGATTAGCAGGAAAAAGCAAAAAATTTCAGAATTGCACCTTGCAATGTGGAGATATTACTGTTTGTGCATTTACAATATTCATTGATTTTTGCCATTGAAAAACATGTTTTTCATATACCAGAAATGTTTGAAGCTACTGACTGAATGAAAGGAGCTGGCATCTCACTCTCTTTGAATCTTCTTTATCATGCTAGGATTAACAGGAAAAAGCAAAAAATTTCAGAATTGCACCTTGCAATGTGGAGATATTACTGTTTGTGCATTTACAATATTCATTGATTTTTGCCATTGAAAAACGTCCAGAAATGTTTGAAGCTACTGACTGAATGAAAGGAGCTGGCATCTCACTCTCTTTGAATCTTCTTTATCATGCTAGGATTAGCAGGAAAAAGCAAAAAATTTCAGAATTGCACCTTGCAATGTGGAGATATTACTGTTTGTGCATTTACAATATTCATTGATTTTTGCCATTGAAAAACGTCCAGAAATGTTTGAAGCTACTGACTGAATGAAAGGAGCTTGGCATCTCACTCTCTTTGAATCTTCTTTATCATGCTAGGATTAGCAGGAAAAAGCAAAAAATTTCAGAATTGCACCTTGCAATGTGGAGATATTACTGTTTGTGCATTTACAATATTCATTGATTTTTGCCATTGAAAAACATCATGTTATTCATATACCAGAAATGTTTGAAGCTGCTGACTGAATGAAAGGAGCTGGCATCTCACTCTCTTTGAATCTTCTTTATCATGCTAGGATTAGCAGGAAAAAGCAAAAAATTTCAGAATTGCACCTTGCAATGTGGAGATATTACTGTTTGTGCATTTACAATATTCATTGATTTTTGCCATTGAAAAACATGTTTTTCATATACCAGAAATGTTTGAAGCTACTGACTGAATGAAAGGAGCTGGCATCTCACTCTCTTTGAATCTTCTTTACCATGCTAGGATTAGCAGTAAAAAGCAAAAAATTTCAGAATTGCACCTTGCAATGTGGAGATATTACTGTTTGTGCATTTACAATATTCATTGATTTTTGCCATTGAAAAACATGTTTTTCATATACCAGAAATGTTTGAAGCTACTGACTGAATGAAAGGAGCTGGCATCTCACTCTCTTTGAATCTTCTTTTTCATGCTAGGATTAACAGGAAAAAGCAAAAAATTTCAGAATTGCACCTTGCAATGTGGAGATATTACTGTTTGTGCATTTACAATATTCATTGATTTTTGCCATTGAAAAACGTCCAGAAATGTTTGAAGCTACTGACTGAATGAAAGGAGCTGGCATCTCACTCTCTTTGAATCTTCTTTATCATGCTAGGATTAGCAGGAAAAAGCAAAAAATTTCAGAATTGCACCTTGCAATGTGGAGATATTACTGTTTGTGCATTTACAATATTCATTGATTTTTGCCATTGAAAAACATGTTTTTCATATACCAGAAATGTTTGAAGCTACTGACTGAATGAAAGGAGCTGGCATCTCACTCTCTTTGAATCTTCTTTATCATGCTAGGATTAGCAGGAAAAAGCAAAAAATTTCAGAATTGCACCTTGCAATGTGGAGATATTACTGTTTGTGCATTTACAATATTCATTGATTTTTGCCATTGAAAAACGTCCAGAAATGTTTGAAGCTACTGACTGAATGAAAGGAGCTGGCATCTCACTCTCTTTGAATCTTCTTTATCATGCTAGGATTAGCAGGAAAAAGCAAAAAATTTCAGAATTGCACCTTGCAATGTGGAGATATTACTGTTTGTGCATTTACAATATTCATTGATTTTTGCCATTGAAAAACGTCCAGAAATGTTTGAAGCTACTGACTGAATGAAAGGAGCTGGCATCTCACTCTCTTTGAATCTTCTTTATCATGCTAGGATTAGCAGGAAAAAGCAAAAAATTTCAGAATTGCATCTTGCAATGTGGAGATATTACTGTTTGTGCATTTACAATATTCATTGATTTTTGCCATTGAAAAACATGTTATTCATATACCAGAAATGTTTGAAGCTACTGACTGAATGAAAGGAGCTGGCATCTCACTCTCTTTGAATCTTCTTTATCATGCTAGGATTAGCAGGAAAAAGCAAAAAATTTCATAATTGCACCTTGCAATATGGAGATATTACTGTTTGTGCATTTACAATATTCATTGATTTTTGCCATTGAAAAACATGTTTTTCATATACCAGAAATGTTTGAAGCTACTGACTGAATGAAAGGAGCTGGCATCTCACTCTCTTTGAATCTTCTTTATCATGCTAGGATTAACAGGAAAAAGCAAAAAATTTCAGAATTGCACCTTGCAATGTGGAGATATTACTGTTTGTGCATTTACAATATTCATTGATTTTTGCCATTGAAAAACGTCCAGAAATGTTTGAAGCTACTGACTGAATGAAATGGAGCTGGCATCTCACTCTCTTTGAATCTTCTTTATCATGCTAGGATTAGCAGGAAAAAGCAAAAAAATTCAGAATTGCACCTTGCAATGTGGAGATATTACTGTTTGTGCATTTACAATATTCATTGATTTTTGCCATTGAAACACATGTTTTTCATATACCAGAAATGTTTGAAGCTACTGACTGAATGAAAGGAGCTGGCATCTCACTCTCTTTGAATCTTCTTTATCATGCTAGGATTAGCAGGAAAAAGCAAAAAATTTCAGAATTGCACCTTGCAATGTGGAGATATTACGGTTTGTGCATTTACAATATTCATTGATTTTTGCCATTGAAAAACATGTTTTTCATATACCAGAAATGTTTGAAGCTACTGACTGAATGAAAGGAGCTGACATCTCACTCTCTTTGAATCTTCTTTATCATGCTAGGATTAGCAGGAAAAAGCAAAAAATTTCAGAATTGCACCTTGCAATGTGGAGATATTACTGTTTGTGCATTTACAATATTCATTGATTTTTGCCATTGAAAAACATGTTTTTCATATACCAGAAATGTTTGAAGCTACTGACTGAATGAAAGGAGCTGGCATCTCACTCTCTTTGAATCTTCTTTATCATGCTAGGATTAACAGGAAAAAGCAAAAAATTTCAGAATTGCACCTTGCAATGTGGAGATATTACTGTTTGTGCATTTACAATATTCATTGATTTTTGCCATTGAAAAACGTCCAGAAATGTTTGAAGCTACTGACTGAATGAAAGGAGCTGGCATATCACTCTCTGAATCTTCTTTATCATGCTAGGATTAGCAGGAAAAAGCAAAAAATTTCAGAATTGCACCTTGCAATGTGGAGATATTACTGTTTGTGCATTTACAATATTCATTGATTTTTGCCATTGAAAAACATGTTTTTCATATACCAGAAATGTTTGAAGCTACTGACTGAATGAAAGGAGCTGGCATCTCACTCTCTTTGAATCTTCTTTATCATGCTAGGATTAGCAGGAAAAAGCAAAAAATTTCAGAATTGCACCTTGCAATGTGGAGATATTACTGTTTGTGCATTTACAATATTCATTGATTTTTGCCATTGAAAAACATGTTTTTCATATACCAGAAATGTTTGAAGCTACTGACTGAATGAAAGGAGCTGGCATCTCACTCTCTTTGAATCTTCTTTATCATGCTAGGATTAACAGGAAAAAGTAAAAAATTTCAGAATTGCACCTTGCAATGTGGAGATATTACTGTTTGTGCATTTACAATATTCATTGATTTTTGCCATTGAAAAACGTCCAGAAATGTTTGAAGCTACTGACTGAATGAAAGGAGCTGGCATCTCACTCTCTTTGAATCTTCTTTATCATGCTAGGATTAGCAGGAAAAAGCAAAAAATTTCAGAATTGCACCTTGCAATGTGGAGATATTACTGTTTGTGCATTTACAATATTCATTGATTTTTGCCATTGAAAAACATGTTTTTCATATACCAGAAATGTTTGAAGCTACTGACTGAATGAAAGGAGCTGGCATCTCACTCTCTTTGAATATTCTTTATCATGCTAGTATTAGCAGGAAAAAGCAAAAAATTTCAGAATTGCACCTTGCAATGTGGAGATATTACTGTTTGTGCATTTACAATATTCATTGATTTTTGCCAGTGAAAAACATGTTTTTCATATACCAGAAATGTTTGAAGCTACTGACTGAATGAAAGGAGCTGGCATCTCACTCTCTTTGAATCTTCTTTATCATGCTAGGATTAACAGGAAAAAGCAAAAAATTTCAGAATTGCACCTTGCAATGTGGAGATATTACTGTTTGTGCATTTACAATATTCATTGATTTTTGCCATTGAAAAACATGTTTTTCATATACCAGAAATGTTTGAAGCTACTGACTGCATGAAAGGAGCTGGCATCTCACTCTCTTTGAATCTTGTTTATCATGCTAGGATTAGCAGGAAAAAGCAAAAAATTTCAGAATTGCACCTTGCAATGTGGAGATATTACTGTTTGTGCATTTACAATATTCATTGATTTTTGCCATTGAAAAACGTCCAGAAATGTTTGAAGCTACTGACTGAATGAAAGGAGCTGGCATCTTACTCTCTTTGAATCTTCTTTATCATGCTAGGATTAGCAGGAAAAAGCAAAAAATTTCAGAATTGCACCTTGCAATGTGGAGATATTACTGTTTGTGCATTTACAATATTCATTGATTTTTGCCATTGAAAAACATGTTTTTCATAGACCAGAAATGTTTGAAGCTACTGACTGAATGAAAGGAGCTGGCATCTCTCTCTCTTTGAATCTTCTTTATCATGCTAGGATTAGCAGGAAAAAGCAAAAAATTTCAGAATTGCACCTTGCAATGTGGAGATATTACTGTTTGTGCATTTACAATATTCATTGATTTTTGCCATTGAAAAACATGTTTTTCATATACCAGAAATGTTTGAAGCTACTGACTGAATGAAAGGAGCTGGCATCTCACTCTCTTTGAATCTTCTTTATCATGCTAGGATTAACAGGAAAAAGCAAAAAATTTCAGAATTGCACCTTGCAATGTGGAGATATTACTGTTTGTGCATTTACAATATTCATTGATTTTTGCCATTGAAAAACATGTTTTTCATATACCAGAAATGTTTGAAGCTACTGACTGAATGAAAGGAGCTGGCATCTCACTCTCTTTGAATCTTCTTTATCATGCTAGGATTAGCAGGAAAAAGCAAAAAATTTCAGAATTGCACCTTGCAATGTGGAGATATTACTGTTTGTGCATTTACAATATTCATTGATTTTTGCCATTGAAAAACATGTTTTTCATATACCAGAAATGTTTGAAGCTACTGACTGAATGAAAGGAGCTGGCATCTCACTCTCTTTGAATCTTCTTTATCATGCTAGGATTAACAGGAAAAAGCAAAAAATTTCAGAATTGCACCTTGCAATGTGGAGATATTACTGTTTGTGCATTTACAATATTCATTGATTTTTGCCATTGAAAAACGTCCAGAAATGTTTGAAGCTACTGACTGAATGAAAGGAGCTGGCATCTCACTCTCTTTGAATCTTCTTTATCATGCTAGGATTAGCAGGAAAAAGCAAAAAATTTCAGAATTGCACCTTGCAATGTGGAGATATTACTGTTTGTGCATTTACAATATTCATTGATTTTTGCCATTGAAAAACATCATGTTATTCATATACCAGAAATGTTTGAAGCTACTGACTGAATGAAAGGAGCTGACATCTCACTCTCTTTGAATCTTCTTTATCATGCTAGGATTAGCAGGAAAAAGCAAAAAATTTCAGAATTGCACCTTGCAATGTGGAGATATTACTGTTTGTGCATTTACAATATTCATTGATTTTTGCCATTGAAAAACATGTTTTTCATATACCAGAAATGTTTGAAGCTACTGACTGAATGAAAGGAGCTGGAATCTCACTCTCTTTGAATCTTCTTTATCATGCTAGGATTAACAGGAAAAAGCAAAAAATTTCAGAATTGCACCTTGCAATGTGGAGATATTACTGTTTGTGCATTTACAATATTCATTGATTTTTGCCATTGAAAAACGTCCAGAAATGTTTGAAGCTACTGACTGAATGAAAGGAGCTGGCATATCACTCTCTGAATCTTCTTTATCATGCTAGGATTAGCAGGAAAAAGCAAAAAATTTCAGAATTGCACCTTGCAATGTGGAGATATTACTGTTTGTGCATTTACAATATTCATTGATTTTTGCCATTGAAAAACATGTTTTTCATATACCAGAAATGTTTGAAGCTACTGACTGAATGAAAGGAGCTGGCATCTCACTCTCTTTGAATCTTCTTTATCATGCTAGGATTAGCAGGAAAAAGCAAAAAATTTCAGAATTGCACCTTGCAATGTGGAGATATTACTGTTTGTGCATTTACAATATTCATTGATTTTTGCCATTGAAAAACATGTTTTTCATATACCAGAAATGTTTGAAGCTACTGACTGAATGAAAGGAGCTGGCATCTCACTCTCTTTGAATCTTCTTTATCATGCTAGGATTAACAGGAAAAAGCAAAAAATTTCAGAATTGCACCTTGCAATGTGGAGATATTACTGTTTGTGCATTTACAATATTCATTGATTTTTGCCATTGAAAAACATGTTTTTCATATACCAGAAATGTTTGAAGCTACTGACTGAATGAAAGGAGCTGGCATCTCACTCTCTTTGAATCTTCTTTATCATGCTAGGATTAGCAGGAAAAAGCAAAAAATTTCAGAATTGCACCTTGCAATGTGGAGATATTACTGTTTGTGCATTTACAATATTCATTGATTTTTGCCATTGAAAAACATGTTTTTCATATACCAGAAATGTTTGAAGCTACTGACTGAATGAAAGGAGCTGGCATCTCACTCTCTTTGAATCTTCTTTATCATGCTAGGATTAACAGGAAAAAGTAAAAAATTTCAGAATTGCACCTTGCAATGTGGAGATATTACTGTTTGTGCATTTACAATATTCATTGATTTTTGCCATTGAAAAACGTCCAGAAATGTTTGAAGCTACTGACTGAATGAAAGGAGCTGGCATCTCACTCTCTTTGAATCTTCTTTATCATGCTAGGATTAGCAGGAAAAAGCAAAAAATTTCAGAATTGCACCTTGCAATGTGGAGATATTACTGTTTGTGCATTTACAATATTCATTGATTTTTGCCATTGAAAAACATGTTTTTCATATACCAGAAATGTTTGAAGCTACTGACTGAATGAAAGGAGCTGGCATCTCACTCTCTTTGAATATTCTTTATCATGCTAGTATTAGCAGGAAAAAGCAAAAAATTTCAGAATTGCACCTTGCAATGTGGAGATATTACTGTTTGTGCATTTACAATATTCATTGATTTTTGCCAGTGAAAAACATGTTTTTCATATACCAGAAATGTTTGAAGCTACTGACTGAATGAAAGGAGCTGGCATCTCACTCTCTTTGAATCTTCTTTATCATGCTAGGATTAACAGGAAAAAGCAAAAAATTTCAGAATTGCACCTTGCAATGTGGAGATATTACTGTTTGTGCATTTACAATATTCATTGATTTTTGCCATTGAAAAACATGTTTTTCATATACCAGAAATGTTTGAAGCTACTGACTGCATGAAAGGAGCTGGCATCTCACTCTCTTTGAATCTTGTTTATCATGCTAGGATTAGCAGGAAAAAGCAAAAAATTTCAGAATTGCACCTTGCAATGTGGAGATATTACTGTTTGTGCATTTACAATATTCATTGATTTTTGCCATTGAAAAACGTCCAGAAATGTTTGAAGCTACTGACTGAATGAAAGGAGCTGGCATCTTACTCTCTTTGAATCTTCTTTATCATGCTAGGATTAGCAGGAAAAAGCAAAAAATTTCAGAATTGCACCTTGCAATGTGGAGATATTACTGTTTGTGCATTTACAATATTCATTGATTTTTGCCATTGAAAAACATGTTTTTCATAGACCAGAAATGTTTGAAGCTACTGACTGAATGAAAGGAGCTGGCATCTCTCTCTCTTTGAATCTTCTTTATCATGCTAGGATTAGCAGGAAAAAGCAAAAAATTTCAGAATTGCACCTTGCAATGTGGAGATATTACTGTTTGTGCATTTACAATATTCATTGATTTTTGCCATTGAAAAACATGTTTTTCATATACCAGAAATGTTTGAAGCTACTGACTGAATGAAAGGAGCTGGCATCTCACTCTCTTTGAATCTTCTTTATCATGCTAGGATTAACAGGAAAAAGCAAAAAATTTCAGAATTGCACCTTGCAATGTGGAGATATTACTGTTTGTGCATTTACAATATTCATTGATTTTTGCCATTGAAAAACATGTTTTTCATATACCAGAAATGTTTGAAGCTACTGACTGAATGAAAGGAGCTGGCATCTCACTCTCTTT
Source organism: Phyllobates terribilis (assembly GCF_046119375.1). NCBI lineage: Eukaryota > Metazoa > Chordata > Amphibia > Anura > Dendrobatidae > Phyllobates > Phyllobates terribilis. Next base: position 133,737 of record NW_027364844.1, read on the forward strand.
GAATCTTCTTTATCATGCTAGGATTAGCAGGAAAAAGCAAAAAATTTCAGAATTGCACCTTGCAATGTGGAGATATTACTGTTTGTGCATTTACAATATTCATTGATTTTTGCCATTGAAAAACATGTTTTTCATATACCAGAAATGTTTGAAGCTACTGACTGAATGAAAGGAGCTGGCATCTCACTCTCTTTGAATCTTCTTTATCATGCTAGGATTAACAGGAAAAAGCAAAAAATTTCAGAATTGCACCTTGCAATGTGGAGATATTACTGTTTGTGCATTTACAATATTCATTGATTTTTGCCATTGAAAAACGTCCAGAAATGTTTGAAGCTACTGACTGAATGAAAGGAGCTGGCATCTCACTCTCTTTGAATCTTCTTTATCATGCTAGGATTAGCAGGAAAAAGCAAAAAATTTCAGAATTGCACCTTGCAATGTGGAGATATTACTGTTTGTGCATTTACAATATTCATTGATTTTTGCCATTGAAAAACATCATGTTATTCATATACCAGAAATGTTTGAAGCTACTGACTGAATGAAAGGAGCTGACATCTCACTCTCTTTGAATCTTCTTTATCATGCTAGGATTAGCAGGAAAAAGCAAAAAATTTCAGAATTGCACCTTGCAATGTGGAGATATTACTGTTTGTGCATTTACAATATTCATTGATTTTTGCCATTGAAAAACATGTTTTTCATATACCAGAAATGTTTGAAGCTACTGACTGAATGAAAGGAGCTGGAATCTCACTCTCTTTGAATCTTCTTTATCATGCTAGGATTAACAGGAAAAAGCAAAAAATTTCAGAATTGCACCTTGCAATGTGGAGATATTACTGTTTGTGCATTTACAATATTCATTGATTTTTGCCATTGAAAAACGTCCAGAAATGTTTGAAGCTACTGACTGAATGAAAGGAGCTGGCATATCACTCTCTGAATCTTCTTTATCATGCTAGGATTAGCAGGAAAAAGCAAAAAATTTCAGAATTGCACCTTGCAATGTGGAGATATTACTGTTTGTGCATTTACAATATTCATTGATTTTTGCCATTGAAAAACATGTTTTTCATATACCAGAAATGTTTGAAGCTACTGACTGAATGAAAGGAGCTGGCATCTCACTCTCTTTGAATCTTCTTTATCATGCTAGGATTAGCAGGAAAAAGCAAAAAATTTCAGAATTGCACCTTGCAATGTGGAGATATTACTGTTTGTGCATTTACAATATTCATTGATTTTTGCCATTGAAAAACATGTTTTTCATATACCAGAAATGTTTGAAGCTACTGACTGAATGAAAGGAGCTGGCATCTCACTCTCTTTGAATCTTCTTTATCATGCTAGGATTAACAGGAAAAAGCAAAAAATTTCAGAATTGCACCTTGCAATGTGGAGATATTACTGTTTGTGCATTTACAATATTCATTGATTTTTGCCATTGAAAAACATGTTTTTCATATACCAGAAATGTTTGAAGCTACTGACTGAATGAAAGGAGCTGGCATCTCACTCTCTTTGAATCTTCTTTATCATGCTAGGATTAGTAGGAAAAAGCAAAAAATTTCAGAATTGCACCTTGCAATGTGGAGATATTACTGTTTGTGCATTTACAATATTCATTGATTTTTGCCATTGAAAAACATGTTTTTCATATACCAGAAATGTTTGAAGCTACTGACTGAATGAAAGGAGCTGGCATCTCACTCTCTTTGAATCTTCTTTATCATGCTAGGATTAACAGGAAAAAGCAAAAAATTTCAGAATTGCACCTTGCAATGTGGAGATATTACTGTTTGTGCATTTACAATATTCATTGATTTTTGCCATTGAAAAACGTCCAGAAATGTTTGAAGCTACTGACTGAATGAAAGGAGCTGGCATCTCACTCTCTTTGAATCTTCTTTATCATGCTAGGATTAGCAGGAAAAAGCAAAAAATTTCAGAATTGCACCTTGCAATGTGGAGATATTACTGTTTGTGCATTTACAATATTCATTGATTTTTGCCATTGAAAAACATCATGTTATTCATATACCAGAAATGTTTGAAGCTACTGACTGAATGAAAGGAGCTGACATCTCACTCTCTTTGAATCTTCTTTATCATGCTAGGATTAGCAGGAAAAAGCAAAAAATTTCAGAATTGCACCTTGCAATGTGGAGATATTACTGTTTGTGCATTTACAATATTCATTGATTTTTGCCAGTGAAAAACATGTTTTTCATATACCAGAAATGTTTGAAGCTACTGACTGAATGAAAGGAGCTGGCATCTCACTCTCTTTGAATCTTCTTTATCATGCTAGGATTAACAGGAAAAAGCAAAAAATTTCAGAATTGCACCTTGCAATGTGGAGATATTACTGTTTGTGCATTTACAATATTCATTGATTTTTGCCATTGAAAAACGTCCAGAAATGTTTGAAGCTACTGACTGAATGAAAGGAGCTGGCATATCACTCTCTGAATCTTCTTTATCATGCTAGGATTAGCAGGAAAAAGCAAAAAATTTCAGAATTGCACCTTGCAATGTGGAGATATTACTGTTTGTGCATTTACAATATTCATTGATTTTTGCCATTGAAAAACATGTTTTTCATATACCAGAAATGTTTGAAGCTACTGACTGAATGAAAGGAGCTGGCATCTCACTCTCTTTGAATCTTCTTTATCATGCTAGGATTAGCAGGAAAAAGCAAAAAATTTCAGAATTGCACCTTGCAATGTGGAGATATTACTGTTTGTGCATTTACAATATTCATTGATTTTTGCCATTGAAAAACATGTTTTTCATATACCAGAAATGTTTGAAGCTACTGACTGAATGAAAGGAGCTGGCATCTCACTCTCTTTGAATCTTCTTTATCATGCTAGGATTAACAGGAAAAAGTAAAAAATTTCAGAATTGCACCTTGCAATGTGGAGATATTACTGTTTGTGCATTTACAATATTCATTGATTTTTGCCATTGAAAAACGTCCAGAAATGTTTGAAGCTACTGACTGAATGAAAGGAGCTGGCATCTCACTCTCTTTGAATCTTCTTTATCATGCTAGGATTAGCAGGAAAAAGCAAAAAATTTCAGAATTGCACCTTGCAATGTGGAGATATTACTGTTTGTGCATTTACAATATTCATTGATTTTTGCCATTGAAAAACATGTTTTTCATATACCAGAAATGTTTGAAGCTACTGACTGAATGAAAGGAGCTGGCATCTCACTCTCTTTGAATCTTCTTTATCATGCTAGGATTAGCAGGAAAAAGCAAAAAATTTCAGAATTGCACCTTGCAATATGGAGATATTACTGTTTGTGCATTTACAATATTCATTGATTTTTGCCATTGAAAAACATGTTTTTCATATACCAGAAATGTTTGAAGCTACTGACTGAATGAAAGGAGCTGGCATCTCACTCTCTTTGAATCTTCTTTATCATGCTAGGATTAACAGGAAAAAGCAAAAAATTTCAGAATTGCACCTTGCAATGTGGAGATATTACTGTTTGTGCATTTACAATATTCATTGATTTTTGCCATTGAAAAACGTCCAGAAATGTTTGAAGCTACTGACTGAATGAAAGGAGCTGGCATCTCACTCTCTTTGAATCTTCTTTATCATGCTAGGATTAGCAGGAAAAAGCAAAAAATTTCAGAATTGCACCTTGCAATGTGGAGATATTACTGTTTGTGCATTTACAATATTCATTGATTTTTGCCATTGAAAAACATCATGTTATTCATATACCAGAAATGTTTGAAGCTACTGACTGAATGAAAGGAGCTGGCATCTCACTCTCTTTGAATCTTCTTTATCATGCTAGGATTAACAGGAAAAAGCAAAAAATTTCAGAATTGCACCTTGCAATGTGGAGATATTACTGTTTGTGCATTTACAATATTCATTGATTTTTGCCATTGAAAAACGTCCAGAAATGTTTGAAGCTACTGACTGAATGAAAGGAGCTGGCATCTCACTCTCTTTGAATCTTCTTTATCATGCTAGGATTAACAGGAAAAAGCAAAAAATTTCAGAATTGCACCTTGCAATGTGGAGATATTACTGTTTGTGCATTTACAATATTCATTGATTTTTGCCATTGAAAAACGTCCAGAAATGTTTGAAGCTACTGACTGAATGAAAGGAGCTGGCATCTCACTCTCTTTGAATCTTCTTTATCATGCTAGGATTAGCAGGAAAAAGCAAAAAATTTCAGAATTGCACCTTGCAATGTGGAGATATTACTGTTTGTGCATTTACAATATTCATAGATTTTTGCCATTGAAAAACATGTTTTTCATATACCAGAAATGTTTGAAGCTACTGACTGAATGAAAGGAGCTGGCATCTCACTCTCTTTGAATCTTCTTTATCATGCTAGGATTAACAGGAAAAAGCAAAAAATTTCAGAATTGCACCATGCAATGTGGAGATATTACTGTTTGTGCATTTACAATATTCATTGATTTTTTCCATTGAAAAACGTCCAGAAATGTTTGAAGCTACTGACTGAATGAAAGGAGCTGGCATCTCACTCTCTTTGAATGTTCTTTATCATGCTAGGATTAGCAGGAAAAAGCAAAAAATTTCAGAATTGCACCTTGCAATGTGGAGATATTACTGTTTGTGCATTTACAATATTCATTGATTTTTGCCATTGAAAAACGTCCAGAAATGTTTGAAGCTACTGACTGAATGAAAGGAGCTTGGCATCTCACTCTCTTTGAATCTTCTTTATCATGCTAGGATTAGCAGGAAAAAGCAAAAAATTTCAGAATTGCACCTTGCAATGTGGAGATATTACTGTTTGTACATTTACAATATTCATTGATTTTTGCCATTGAAAAACATGTTATTCATATACCAGAAATGTTTGAAGCTACTGACTGAATGAAAGGAGCTGGCATCTCACTCTCTTTGAATCTTCTTTATCATGCTAGGATTAGCAGGAAAAAGCAAAAAATTTCAGAATTGCACCTTGCAATGTGGAGATATTACTGTTTGTGCATTTACAATATTCATTGATTTTTGCCATTGAAAAACATGTTTTTCATATACCAGAAATGTTTGAAGCTACTGACTGAATGAAAGGAGCTGGCATCTCACTCTCTTTGAATCTTCTTTATCATGCTAGGATTAGCAGTAAAAAGCAAAAAATTTCAGAATTGCACCTTGCAATGTGGAGATATTACTGTTTGTGCATTTACAATATTCATTGATTTTTGCCATTGAAAAACATGTTTTTCATATACCAGAAATGTTTGAAGCTACTGACTGAATGAAAGGAGCTGGCATCTCACTCTCTTTGAATCTTCTTTATCATGCTAGGATTAGCAGTAAAAAGCAAAAAATTTCAGAATTGCACCTTGCAATGTGGAGATATTACTGTTTGTGCATTTACAATATTCATTGATTTTTGCCATTGAAAAACATGTTTTTCATATACCAGAAATGTTTGAAGCTACTGACTGAATGAAAGGAGCTGGCATCTCACTCTCTTTGAATCTTCTTTATCATGCTAGGATTAGCAGTAAAAAGCAAAAAATTTCAGAATTGCACCTTGCAATGTGGAGATATTACTGTTTGTGCATTTACAATATTCATTGATTTTTGCCATTGAAAAACATGTTTTTCATATACCAGAAATGTTTGAAGCTACTGACTGAATGAAAGGAGCTGGCATCTCACTCTCTTTGAATCTTCTTTTTCATGCTAGGATTAACAGGAAAAAGCAAAAAATTTCAGAATTGCACCTTGCAATGTGGAGATATTACTGTTTGTGCATTTACAATATTCATTGATTTTTGCCATTGAAAAACGTCCAGAAATGTTTGAAGCTACTGACTGAATGAAAGGAGCTGGCATCTCACTCTCTTTGAATCTTCTTTATCATGCTAGGATTAGCAGGAAAAAGCAAAAAATTTCAGAATTGCACCTTGCAATGTGGAGATATTACTGTTTGTGCATTTACAATATTCATTGATTTTTGCCATTGAAAAACATCATGTTATTCATATACCAGAAATGTTTGAAGCTACTGACTGAATGAAAGGAGCTGGCATCTCACTCTCTTTGAATCTTCTTTATCATGCTAGGATTAGCAGGAAAAAGCAAAAAATTTCAGAATTGCACCTTGCAATGTGGAGATATTACTGTTTGTGCATTTACAATATTCATTGATTTTTGCCATTGAAAAACATGTTTTTCATATACCAGAAATGTTTGAAGCTACTGACTGAATGAAAGGAGCTGGCATCTCACTCTCTTTGAATCTTCTTTATCATGCTAGGATTAGCAGTAAAAAGCAAAAAATTTCAGAATTGCACCTTGCAATGTGGAGATATTACTGTTTGTGCATTTACAATATTCATTGATTTTTGCCATTGAAAAACATGTTTTTCATATACCAGAAATGTTTGAAGCTACTGACTGAATGAAAGGAGCTGGCATCTCACTCTCTTTGAATCTTCTTTTTCATGCTAGGATTAACAGGAAAAAGCAAAAAATTTCAGAATTGCACCTTGCAATGTGGAGATATTACTGTTTGTGCATTTACAATATTCATTGATTTTTGCCATTGAAAAACGTCCAGAAATGTTTGAAGCTACTGACTGAATGAAAGGAGCTGGCATCTCACTCTCTTTGAATCTTCTTTATCATGCTAGGATTAGCAGGAAAAAGCAAAAAATTTCAGAATTGCACCTTGCAATGTGGAGATATTACTGTTTGTGCATTTACAATATTCATTGATTTTTGCCATTGAAAAACGTCCAGAAATGTTTGAAGCTACTGACTGAATGAAAGGAGCTGGCATCTCACTCTCTTTGAATCTTCTTTATCATGCTAGGATTAGCAGGAAAAAGCAAAAAATTTCAGAATTGCACCTTGCAATGTGGAGATATTACTGTTTGTGCATTTACAATATTCATTGATTTTTGCCATTGAAAAACGTCCAGAAATGTTTGAAGCTACTGACTGAATGAAAGGAGCTTGGCATCTCACTCTCTTTGAATCTTCTTTATCATGCTAGGATTAGCAGGAAAAAGCAAAAAATTTCAGAATTGCACCTTGCAATGTGGAGATATTACTGTTTGTGCATTTACAATATTCATTGATTTTTGCCATTGAAAAACATCATGTTATTCATATACCAGAAATGTTTGAAGCTACTGACTGAATGAAAGGAGCTGGCATCTCACTCTCTTTGAATCTTCTTTATCATGCTAGGATTAGCAGGAAAAAGCAAAAAATTTCAGAATTGCACCTTGCAATGTGGAGATATTACTGTTTGTGCATTTACAATATTCATTGATTTTTGCCATTGAAAAACATGTTTTTCATATACCAGAAATGTTTGAAGCTACTGACTGAATGAAAGGAGCTGGCATCTCACTCTCTTTGAATCTTCTTTATCATGCTAGGATTAGCAGTAAAAAGCAAAAAATTTCAGAATTGCACCTTGCAATGTGGAGATATTACTGTTTGTGCATTTACAATATTCATTGATTTTTGCCATTGAAAAACATGTTTTTCATATACCAGAAATGTTTGAAGCTACTGACTGAATGAAAGGAGCTGGCATCTCACTCTCTTTGAATCTTCTTTTTCATGCTAGGATTAACAGGAAAAAGCAAAAAATTTCAGAATTGCACCTTGCAATGTGGAGATATTACTGTTTGTGCATTTACAATATTCATTGATTTTTGCCATTGAAAAACGTCCAGAAATGTTTGAAGCTACTGACTGAATGAAAGGAGCTGGCATCTCACTCTCTTTGAATCTTCTTTATCATGCTAGGATTAGCAGGAAAAAGCAAAAAATTTCAGAATTGCACCTTGCAATGTGGAGATATTACTGTTTGTGCATTTACAATATTCATTGATTTTTGCCATTGAAAAACATGTTTTTCATATACCAGAAATGTTTGAAGCTACTGACTGAATGAAAGGAGCTGGCATCTCACTCTCTTTGAATCTTCTTTATCATGCTAGGATTAACAGGAAAAAGCAAAAAATTTCAGAATTGCACCTTGCAATGTGGAGATATTACTGTTTGTGCATTTACAATATTCATTGATTTTTGCCATTGAAAAACATCATGTTATTCATATACCAGAAATGTTTGAAGCTACTGACTGAATGAAAGGAGCTGACATCTCACTCTCTTTGAATCTTCTTTATCATGCTAGGATTAGCAGGAAAAAGCAAAAAATTTCAGAATTGCACCTTGCAATGTGGAGATATTACTGTTTGTGCATTTACAATATTCATTGATTTTTGCCAGTGAAAAACATGTTTTTCATATACCAGAAATGTTTGAAGCTACTGACTGAATGAAAGGAGCTGGCATCACTCTCTTTGAATCTTCTTTATCATGTTAGGATTAACAGGAAAAAGCAAAAAATTTCAGAATTGCACCTTGCAATGTGGAGATATTACTGTTTGTGCATTTACAATATTCATTGATTTTTGCCATTGAAAAACGTCCAGAAATGTTTGAAGCTACTGACTGAATGAAAGGAGCTGGCATCTCACTCTCTTTGAATCTTCTTTATCATGCTAGGATTAGCAGGAAAAAGCAAAAAATTTCAGAATTGCACCTTGCAATGTGGAGATATTACTGTTTGTGCATTTACAATATTCATTGATTTTTGCCATTGAAAAACGTCCAGAAATGTTTGAACCTACTGACTGAATGAAAGGAGCTGGCATCTCACTCTCTTTGAATCTTCTTTATCATGCTAGGATTAGCAGGAAAAAGCAAAAAATTTCAGAATTGCATCTTGCAATGTGGAGATATTACTGTTTGTGCATTTACAATATTCATTGATTTTTGCCATTGAAAAACATGTTATTCATATACCAGAAATGTTTGAAGCTACTGACTGAATGAAAGGAGCTGGCATCTCACTCTCTTTGAATCTTCTTTATCATGCTAGGATTAGCAGGAAAAAGCAAAAAATTTCAGAATTGCACCTTGCAATATGGAGATATTACTGTTTGTGCATTTACAATATTCATTGATTTTTGCCATTGAAAAACATGTTTTTCATATACCAGAAATGTTTGAAGCTACTGACTGAATGAAAGGAGCTTGGCATCTCACTCTCTTTGAATCTTCTTTATCATGCTAGGATTAGCAGGAAAAAGCAAAAAATTTCAGAATTGCACCTTGCAATGTGGAGATATTACTGTTTGTGCATTTACAATATTCATTGATTTTTGCCATTGAAAAACATCATGTTATTCATATACCAGAAATGTTTGAAGCTACTGACTGAATGAAAGGAGCTGGCATCTCACTCTCTTTGAATCTTCTTTATCATGCTAGGATTAGCAGGAAAAAGCAAAAAATTTCAGAATTGCACCTTGCAATGTGGAGATATTACTGTTTGTGCATTTACAATATTCATTGATTTTTGCCATTGAAAAACATGTTTTTCATATACCAGAAATGTTTGAAGCTACTGACTGAATGAAAGGAGCTGGCATCTCACTCTCTTTGAATCTTCTTTATCATGCTAGGATTAGCAGTAAAAAGCAAAAAATTTCAGAATTGCACCTTGCAATGTGGAGATATTACTGTTTGTGCATTTACAATATTCATTGATTTTTGCCATTGAAAAACATGTTTTTCATATACCAGAAATGTTTGAAGCTACTGACTGAATGAAAGGAGCTGGCATCTCACTCTCTTTGAATCTTCTTTTTCATGCTAGGATTAACAGGAAAAAGCAAAAAATTTCAGAATTGCACCTTGCAATGTGGAGATATTACTGTTTGTGCATTTACAATATTCATTGATTTTTGCCATTGAAAAACGTCCAGAAATGTTTGAAGCTACTGACTGAATGAAAGGAGCTGGCATCTCACTCTCTTTGAATCTTCTTTATCATGCTAGGATTAGCAGGAAAAAGCAAAAAATTTCAGAATTGCACCTTGCAATGTGGAGATATTACTGTTTGTGCATTTACAATATTCATTGATTTTTGCCATTGAAAAACATGTTTTTCATATACCAGAAATGTTTGAAGCTACTGACTGAATGAAAGGAGCTGGCATCTCACTCTCTTTGAATCTTCTTTATCATGCTAGGATTAACAGGAAAAAGCAAAAAATTTCAGAATTGCACCTTGCAATGTGGAGATATTACTGTTTGTGCATTTACAATATTCATTGATTTTTGCCATTGAAAAACGTCCAGAAATGTTTGAAGCTACTGACTGAATGAAAGGAGCTGGCATCTCACTCTCTTTGAATCTTCTTTATCATGCTAGGATTAGCAGGAAAAAGCAAAAAATTTCAGAATTGCACCTTGCAATGTGGAGATATTACTGTTTGTGCATTTACAATATTCATTGATTTTTGCCATTGAAAAACATCATGTTATTCATATACCAGAAATGTTTGAAGCTACTGACTGAATGAAAGGAGCTGACATCTCACTCTCTTTGAATCTTCTTTATCATGCTAGGATTAGCAGGAAAAAGCAAAAAATTTCAGAATTGCACCTTGCAATGTGGAGATATTACTGTTTGTGCATTTACAATATTCATTGATTTTTGCCAGTGAAAAACATGTTTTTCATATACCAGAAATGTTTGAAGCTACTGACTGAATGAAAGGAGCTGGCATCACTCTCTTTGAATCTTCTTTATCATGTTAGGATTAACAGGAAAAAGCAAAAAATTTCAGAATTGCACCTTGCAATGTGGAGATATTACTGTTTGTGCATTTACAATATTCATTGATTTTTGCCATTGAAAAACGTCCAGAAATGTTTGAAGCTACTGACTGAATGAAAGGAGCTGGCATCTCACTCTCTTTGAATCTTCTTTATCATGCTAGGATTAGCAGGAAAAAGCAAAAAATTTCAGAATTGCACCTTGCAATGTGGAGATATTACTGTTTGTGCATTTACAATATTCATTGATTTTTGCCATTGAAAAATGTCCAGAAATGTTTGAACCTACTGACTGAATGAAAGGAGCTGGCATCTCACTCTCTTTGAATCTTCTTTATCATGCTAGGATTAGCAGGAAAAAGCAAAAAATTTCAGAATTGCATCTTGCAATGTGGAGATATTACTGTTTGTGCATTTACAATATTCATTGATTTTTGCCATTGAAAAACATGTTATTCATATACCAGAAATGTTTGAAGCTACTGACTGAATGAAAGGAGCTGGCATCTCACTCTCTTTGAATCTTCTTTATCATGCTAGGATTAACAGGAAAAAGCAAAAAATTTCAGAATTGCACCTTGCAATGTGGAGATATTACTGTTTGTGCATTTACAATATTCATTGATTTTTGCCATTGAAAAACGTCCAGAAATGTTTGAAGCCACTGACTGAATGAAAGGAGCTGGCATCTCACTCTCTTTGAATCTTCTTTATCATGCTAGGATTAGCAGGAAAAAGCAAAAAATTTCAGAATTGCACCTTGCAATGTGGAGATATTACTGTTTGTGCATTTACAATATTCATTGATTTTTGCCATTGAAAAACATGTTATTCATATACCAGAAATGTTTGAAGCTACTGACTGAATGAAAGGAGCTGGCATCTCACTCTCTTTGAATCTTCTTTATCATGCTAGGATTAGCAGGAAAAAGCAAAAAATTTCAGAATTGCACCTTGCAATGTGGAGATATTACTGTTTGTGCATTTACAATATTCATTGATTTTTGCCATTGAAAAACATGTTTTTCATATACCAGAAATGTTTGAAGCTACTGACTGAATGAAAGGAGCTGACATCTCACTCTCTTTGAATCTTCTTTATCATGCTAGGATTAACAGGAAAAAGCAAAAAATTTCAGAATTGCACCTTGCAATGTGGAGATATTACTGTTTGTGCATTTACAATATTCATTGATTTTTGCCATTGAAAAACGTCCAGAAATGTTTGAAGCTACTGACTGAATGAAAGGAGCTGGCATCTCACTCTCTTTGAATCTTCTTTATCATGCTAGGATTAGCAGGAAAAAGCAAAAAATTTCAGAATTGCACCTTGCAATGTGGAGATATTACTGTTTGTGCATTTACAATATTCATTGATTTTTGCCATTGAAAAACATCATGTTATTCATATACCAGAAATGTTTGAAGCTACTGACTGAATGAAAGGAGCTGACATCTCACTCTCTTTGAATCTTCTTTATCATGCTAGGATTAGCAGGAAAAAGCAAAAAATTTCAGAATTGCACCTTGCAATGTGGAGATATTACTGTTTGTGCATTTACAATATTCATTGATTTTTGCCAGTGAAAAACATGTTTTTCATATACCAGAAATGTTTGAAGCTACTGACTGAATGAAAGGAGCTGGCATCACTCTCTTTGAATCTTCTTTATCATGTTAGGATTAACAGGAAAAAGCAAAAAATTTCAGAATTGCACCTTGCAATGTGGAGATATTACTGTTTGTGCATTTACAATATTCATTGATTTTTGCCATTGAAAAACGTCCAGAAATGTTTGAAGCTACTGACTGAATGAAAGGAGCTGGCATCTCACTCTCTTTGAATCTTCTTTATCATGCTAGGATTAGCAGGAAAAAGCAAAAAATTTCAGAATTGCACCTTGCAATGTGGAGATATTACTGTTTGTGCATTTACAATATTCATTGATTTTTGCCATTGAAAAACGTCCAGAAATGTTTGAACCTACTGACTGAATGAAAGGAGCTGGCATCTCACTCTCTTTGAATCTTCTTTATCATGCTAGGATTAGCAGGAAAAAGCAAAAAATTTCAGAATTGCATCTTGCAATGTGGAGATATTACTGTTTGTGCATTTACAATATTCATTGATTTTTGCCATTGAAAAACATGTTATTCATATACCAGAAATGTTTGAAGCTACTGACTGAATGAAAGGAGCTGGCATCTCACTCTCTTTGAATCTTCTTTATCATGCTAGGATTAGCAGGAAAAAGCAAAAAATTTCAGAATTGCACCTTGCAATATGGAGATATTACTGTTTGTGCATTTACAATATTCATTGATTTTTGCCATTGAAAAACATGTTTTTCATATACCAGAAATGTTTGAAGCTACTGACTGAATGAAAGGAGCTGGCATCTCACTCTCTTTGAATCTTCTTTATCATGCTAGGATTAACAGGAAAAAGCAAAAAATTTCAGAATTGCACCTTGCAATGTGGAGATATTACTGTTTGTGCATTTACAATATTCATTGATTTTTGCCATTGAAAAACGTCCAGAAATGTTTGAAGCCACTGACTGAATGAAAGGAGCTGGCATCTCACTCTCTTTGAATCTTCTTTATCATGCTAGGATTAGCAGGAAAAAGCAAAAAATTTCAGAATTGCACCTTGCAATGTGGAGATATTACTGTTTGTGCATTTACAATATTCATTGATTTTTGCCATTGAAAAACATGTTTTTCATATACCAGAAATGTTTGAAGCTACTGACTGAATGAAAGGAGCTGGCATCTCACTCTCTTTGAATCTTCTTTATCATGCTAGGATTAGCAGGAAAAAGCAAAAAATTTCAGAATTGCACCTTGCAATGTGGAGATATTACTGTTTGTGCATTTACAATATTCATTGATTTTTGCCATTGAAAAACATGTTTTTCATATACCAGAAATGTTTGAAGCTACTGACTGAATGAAAGGAGCTGGCATCTCACTCTCTTTGAATCTTCTTTATCATGCTAGGATTAACAGGAAAAAGCAAAAAATTTCAGAATTGCACCTTGCAATGTGGAGATATTACTGTTTGTGCATTTACAATATTCATTGATTTTTGCCATTGAAAAACGTCCAGAAATGTTTGAAGCTACTGACTGAATGAAAGGAGCTGGCATCTCACTCTCTTTGAATCTTCTTTATCATGCTAGGATTAGCAGGAAAAAGCAAAAAATTTCAGAATTGCACCTTGCAATGTGGAGATATTACTGTTTGTGCATTTACAATATTCATTGATTTTTGCCATTGAAAAACATCATGTTATTCATATACCAGAAATGTTTGAAGCTACTGACTGAATGAAAGGAGCTGGCATCTCACTCTCTTTGAATCTTCTTTATCATGCTAGGATTAGCAGGAAAAAGCAAAAAATTTCAGAATTGCACCTTGCAATGTGGAGATATTACTGTTTGTGCATTTACAATATTCATTGATTTTTGCCATTGAAAAACATGTTTTTCATATACCAGAAATGTTTGAAGCTACTGACTGAATGAAAGGAGCTGGCATCTCACTCTCTTTGAATCTTCTTTATCATGCTAGGATTAACAGGAAAAAGCAAAAAATTTCAGAATTGCACCATGCAATGTGGAGATATTACTGTTTGTGCATTTACAATATTCATTGATTTTTTCCATTGAAAAACGTCCAGAAATGTTTGAAGCTACTGACTGAATGAAAGGAGCTGGCATCTCACTCTCTTTGAATGTTCTTTATCATGCTAGGATTAGCAGGAAAAAGCAAAAAATTTCAGAATTGCACCTTGCAATGTGGAGATATTACTGTTTGTGCATTTACAATATTCATTGATTTTTGCCATTGAAAAACGTCCAGAAATGTTTGAAGCTACTGACTGAATGAAAGGAGCTTGGCATCTCACTCTCTTTGAATCTTCTTTATCATGCTAGGATTAGCAGGAAAAAGCAAAAAATTTCAGAATTGCACCTTGCAATGTGGAGATATTACTGTTTGTACATTTACAATATTCATTGATTTTTGCCATTGAAAAACATGTTATTCATATACCAGAAATGTTTGAAGCTACTGACTGAATGAAAGGAGCTGGCATCTCACTCTCTTTGAATCTTCTTTATCATGCTAGGATTAGCAGGAAAAAGCAAAAAATTTCAGAATTGCACCTTGCAATGTGGAGATATTACTGTTTGTGCATTTACAATATTCATTGATTTTTGCCATTGAAAAACATGTTTTTCATATACCAGAAATGTTTGAAGCTACTGACTGAATGAAAGGAGCTGGCATCTCACTCTCTTTGAATCTTCTTTATCATGCTAGGATTAGCAGTAAAAAGCAAAAAATTTCAGAATTGCACCTTGCAATGTGGAGATATTACTGTTTGTGCATTTACAATATTCATTGATTTTTGCCATTGAAAAACATGTTTTTCATATACCAGAAATGTTTGAAGCTACTGACTGAATGAAAGGAGCTGGCATCTCACTCTCTTTGAATCTTCTTTTTCATGCTAGGATTAACAGGAAAAAGCAAAAAATTTCAGAATTGCACCTTGCAATGTGGAGATATTACTGTTTGTGCATTTACAATATTCATTGATTTTTGCCATTGAAAAACATCCAGAAATGTTTGAAGCTACTGACTGAATGAAAGGAGCTGGCATCTCACTCTCTTTGAATCTTCTTTATCATGCTAGGATTAGCAGGAAAAAGCAAAAAATTTCAGAATTGCACCTTGCAATGTGGAGATATTACTGTTTGTGCATTTACAATATTCATTGATTTTTGCCATTGAAAAACATCATGTTATTCATATACCAGAAATGTTTGAAGCTACTGACTGAATGAAAGGAGCTGGCATCTCACTCTCTTTGAATCTTCTTTATCATGCTAGGATTAGCAGGAAAAAGCAAAAAATTTCAGAATTGCACCTTGCAATGTGGAGATATTACTGTTTGTGCATTTACAATATTCATTGATTTTTGCCATTGAAAAACATGTTTTTCATATACCAGAAATGTTTGAAGCTACTGACTGAATGAAAGGAGCTGGCATCTCACTCTCTTTGAATCTTCTTTATCATGCTAGGATTAGCAGTAAAAAGCAAAAAATTTCAGAATTGCACCTTGCAATGTGGAGATATTACTGTTTGTGCATTTACAATATTCATTGATTTTTGCCATTGAAAAACGTCCAGAAATGTTTGAAGCTACTGACTGAATGAAAGGAGCTGGCATCTCACTCTCTTTGAATCTTCTTTATCATGCTAGGATTAGCAGGAAAAAGCAAAAAATTTCAGAATTGCACCTTGCAATGTGGAGATATTACTGTTTGTGCATTTACAATATTCATTGATTTTTGCCATTGAAAAACGTCCAGAAATGTTTGAAGCTACTGACTGAATGAAAGGAGCTGGCATCTCACTCTCTTTGAATCTTCTTTATCATGCTAGGATTAGCAGGAAAAAGCAAAAAATTTCAGAATTGCACCTTGCAATGTGGAGATATTACTGTTTGTGCATTTACAATATTCATTGATTTTTGCCATTGAAAAACGTCCAGAAATGTTTGAAGCTACTGACTGAATGAAAGGAGCTTGGCATCTCACTCTCTTTGAATCTTCTTTATCATGCTAGGATTAGCAGGAAAAAGCAAAAAATTTCAGAATTGCACCTTGCAATGTGGAGATATTACTGTTTGTGCATTTACAATATTCATTGATTTTTGCCATTGAAAAACATCATGTTATTCATATACCAGAAATGTTTGAAGCTACTGACTGAATGAAAGGAGCTGGCATCTCACTCTCTTTGAATCTTCTTTATCATGCTAGGATTAGCAGGAAAAAGCAAAAAATTTCAGAATTGCACCTTGCAATGTGGAGATATTACTGTTTGTGCATTTACAATATTCATTGATTTTTGCCATTGAAAAACATGTTTTTCATATACCAGAAATGTTTGAAGCTACTGACTGAATGAAAGGAGCTGGCATCTCACTCTCTTTGAATCTTCTTTATCATGCTAGGATTAGCAGTAAAAAGCAAAAAATTTCAGAATTGCAACTTGCAATGTGGAGATATTACTGTTTGTGCATTTACAATATTCATTGATTTTTGCCATTGAAAAACATGTTTTTCATATACCAGAAATGTTTGAAGCTACTGACTGAATGAAAGGAGCTGGCATCTCACTCTCTTTGAATCTTCTTTTTCATGCTAGGATTAACAGGAAAAAGCAAAAAATTTCAGAATTGCACCTTGCAATGTGGAGATATTACTGTTTGTGCATTTACAATATTCATTGATTTTTGCCATTGAAAAACGTCCAGAAATGTTTGAAGCTACTGACTGAATGAAAGGAGCTGGCATCTCACTCTCTTTGAATCTTCTTTATCATGCTAGGATTAGCAGGAAAAAGCAAAAAATTTCAGAATTGCACCTTGCAATGTGGAGATATTACTGTTTGTGCATTTACAATATTCATTGATTTTTGCCATTGAAAAACATGTTTTTCATATACCAGAAATGTTTGAAGCTACTGACTGAATGAAAGGAGCTGGCATCTCACTCTCTTTGAATCTTCTTTATCATGCTAGGATTAACAGGAAAAAGCAAAAAATTTCAGAATTGCACCTTGCAATGTGGAGATATTACTGTTTGTGCATTTACAATATTCATTGATTTTTGCCATTGAAAAACGTCCAGAAATGTTTGAAGCTACTGACTGAATGAAAGGAGCTGGCATCTCACTCTCTTTGAATCTTCTTTATCATGCTAGGATTAGCAGGAAAAAGCAAAAAATTTCAGAATTGCACCTTGCAATGTGGAGATATTACTGTTTGTGCATTTACAATATTCATTGATTTTTGCCATTGAAAAACATCATGTTATTCATATACCAGAAATGTTTGAAGCTACTGACTGAATGAAAGGAGCTGACATCTCACTCTCTTTGAATCTTCTTTATCATGCTAGGATTAGCAGGAAAAAGCAAAAAATTTCAGAATTGCACCTTGCAATGTGGAGATATCACTGTTTGTGCATTTACAATATTCATTGATTTTTGCCAGTGAAAAACATGTTTTTCATATACCAGAAATGTTTGAAGCTACTGACTGAATGAAAGGAGCTGGCATCTCACTCTCTTTGAATCTTGTTTATCATGTTAGGATTAACAGGAAAAAGCAAAAAATTTCAGAATTGCACCTTGCAATGTGGAGATGTTACTGTTTGTGCATTTACAATATTCATTGATTTTTGCCATTGAAAAACGTCCAGAAATGTTTGAAGCTACTGACTGAATGAAAGGAGCTGGCATCTCACTCTCTTTGAATCTTCTTTATCATGCTAGGATTAGCAGGAAAAAGCAAAAAATTTCAGAATTGCACCTTGCAATGTGGAGATATTACTGTTTGTGCATTTACAATATTCATTGATTTTTGCCATTGAAAAACGTCCAGAAATGTTTGAACCTACTGACTGAATGAAAGGAGCTGGCATCTCACTCTCTTTGAATCTTCTTTATCATGCTAGGATTAGCAGGAAAAAGCAAAAAATTTCAGAATTGCATCTTGCAATGTGGAGATATTACTCTTTGTGCATTTACAATATTCATTGATTTTTGCCATTGAAAAACATGTTATTCATATACCAGAAATGTTTGAAGCTACTGACTGAATGAAAGGAGCTGGCATCTCACTCTCTTTGAATCTTCTTTATCATGCTAGGATTAGCAGGAAAAAGCAAAAAATTTCAGAATTGCACCTTGCAATATGGAGATATTACTGTTTGTGCATTTACAATATTCATTGATTTTTGCCATTGAAAAACATGTTTTTCATATACCAGAAATGTTTGAAGCTACTGACTGAATGAAAGGAGCTGGCATCTCACTCTCTTTGAATCTTCTTTATCATGCTAGGATTAACAGGAAAAAGCAAAAAATTTCAGAATTGCACCTTGCAATGTGGAGATATTACTGTTTGTGCATTTACAATATTCATTGATTTTTGCCATTGAAAAACGTCCAGAAATGTTTGAAGCTACTGGCTGAATGAAAGGAGCTGGCATCTCACTCT
The DNA here is from genome assembly GCF_046119375.1 of Phyllobates terribilis. Lineage (NCBI taxonomy): Eukaryota > Metazoa > Chordata > Amphibia > Anura > Dendrobatidae > Phyllobates > Phyllobates terribilis. The sequence goes on from NW_027364844.1 coordinate 152,517, forward strand.
CTTTGAATCTTCTTTATCATGCTAGGATTAGCAGGAAAAAGCAAAAAATTTCAGAATTGCACCTTGCAATGTGGAGATATTACTGTTTGTGCATTTACAATATTCATTGATTTTTGCCATTGAAAAACATGTTTTTCATATACCAGAAATGTTTGAAGCTACTGACTGAATGAAAGGAGCTGGCATCTCACTCTCTTTGAATCTTCTTTATCATGCTAGGATTAACAGGAAAAAGCAAAAAATTTCAGAATTGCACCATGCAATGTGGAGATATTACTGTTTGTGCATTTACAATATTCATTGATTTTTGCCATTGAAAAACGTCCAGAAATGTTTGAAGCTACTGACTGAATGAAAGGAGCTGGCATCTCACTCTCTTTGAATCTTCTTTATCATGCTAGGATTAGCAGGAAAAAGCAAAAAATTTCAGAATTGCACCTTTCAATGTGGAGATATTACTGTTTGTGCATTTACAATATTCATTGATTTTTGCCATTGAAAAACATCATGTTATTCATATACCAGAAATGTTTGAAGCTACTGACTGAATGAAAGGAGCTGGCATCTCACTCTCTTTGAATCTTCTTTATCATGCTAGGATTAGCAGGAAAAAGCAAAAAATTTCAGAATTGCACCTTGCAATGTGGAGATATTACTGTTTGTGCATTTACAATATTCATTGATTTTTGTCATTGAAAAACATGTTTTTCATATACCAGAAATGTTTGAAGCTACTGACTGAATGAAAGGAGCTGGCATCTCACTCTCTTTGAATCTTCTTTATCATGCTAGGATTAACAGGAAAAAGCAAAAAATTTCAGAATTGCACCTTGCAATGTGGAGATATTACTGTTTGTGCATTTACAATATTCATTGATTTTTGCCATTGAAAAACGTCCAGAAATGTTTGAAGCTACTGACTGAATGAAAGGAGCTGGCATCTCACTCTCTTTGAATCTTCTTTATCATGCTAGGATTAGCAGGAAAAAGCAAAAAATTTCAGAATTGCACCTTGCAATGTGGAGATATTACTGTTTGTGCATTTACAATATTCATTGATTTTTGCCATTGAAAAACGTCCAGAAATGTTTGAAGCTACTGACTGAATGAAAGGAGCTTGGCATCTCACTCTCTTTGAATCTTCTTTATCATGCTAGGATTAGCAGGAAAAAGCAAAAAATTTCAGAATTGCACCTTGCAATGTGGAGATATTACTGTTTGTGCATTTACAATATTCATTGATTTTTGCCATTGAAAAACATCATGTTATTCATATACCAGAAATGTTTGAAGCTACTGACTGAATGAAAGGAGCTGGCATCTCACTCTCTTTGAATCTTCTTTATCATGCTAGGATTAGCAGGAAAAAGCAAAAAATTTCAGAATTGCACCTTGCAATGTGGAGATATTACTGTTTGTGCATTTACAATATTCATTGATTTTTGCCATTGAAAAACGTCCAGAAATGTTTGAAGCTACTGACTGAATGAAAGGAGCTTGGCATCTCACTCTCTTTGAATCTTCTTTATCATGCTAGGATTAGCAGGAAAAAGCAAAAAATTTCAGAATTGCACCTTGCAATGTGGAGATATTACTGTTTGTGCATTTACAATATTCATTGATTTTTGCCATTGAAAAACATCATGTTATTCATATACCAGAAATGCTTGAAGCTACTGACTGAATGAAAGGAGCTGGCATCTCACTCTCTTTGAATCTTCTTTATCATGCTAGGATTAGCAGGAAAAAGCAAAAAATTTCAGAATTGCACATTGCAATGTGGAGATATTACTGTTTGTGCATTTACAATATTCATTGATTTTTGCCATTGAAAAACATGTTTTTCATATACCAGAAATGTTTGAAGCTACTGACTGAATGAAAGGAGCTGGCATCTCACTCTCTTTGAATCTTCTTTATCATGCTAGGATTAGCAGTAAAAAGCAAAAAATTTCAGAATTGCACCTTGCAATGTGGAGATATTACTGTTTGTGCATTTACAATATTCATTGATTTTTGCCAGTGAAAAACATGTTTTTCATATACCAGAAATGTTTGAAGCTACTGACTGAATGAAAGGAGCTGGCATCACTCTCTTTGAATCTTGTTTATCATGTTAGGATTAACAGGAAAAAGCAAAAAATTTCAGAATTGCACCTTGCAATGTGGAGATGTTACTGTTTGTGCATTTACAATATTCATTGATTTTTGCCATTGAAAAACGTCCAGAAATGTTTGAAGCTACTGACTGAATGAAAGGAGCTGGCATCTCACTCTCTTTGAATCTTCTTTATCATGCTAGGATTAGCAGGAAAAAGCAAAAAATTTCAGAATTGCACCTTGCAATGTGGAGATATTACTGTTTGTGCATTTACAATATTCATTGATTTTTGCCATTGAAAAACGTCCAGAAATGTTTGAACCTACTGACTGAATGAAAGGAGCTGGCATCTCACTCTCTTTGTATCTTCTTTATCATGCTAGGATTAGCAGGAAAAAGCAAAAAATTTCAGAATTGCATCTTGCAATGTGGAGATATTACTGTTTGTGCATTTACAATATTCATTGATTTTTGCCATTGAAAAACATGTTATTCATATACCAGAAATGTTTGAAGCTACTGACTGAATGAAAGGAGCTGGCATCTCACTCTCTTTGAATCTTCTTTATCATGCTAGGTTTAGCAGGAAAAAGCAAAAAATTTCAGAATTGCACCTTGCAATATGGAGATATTACTGTTTGTGCATTTACAATATTCATTGATTTTTGCCATTGAAAAACATGTTTTTCATATACCAGAAATGTTTGAAGCTACTGACTGAATGAAAGGAGCTGGCATCTCACTCTCTTTGAATCTTCTTTATCATGCTAGGATTAACAGGAAAAAGCAAAAAATTTCAGAATTGCACCTTGCAATGTGGAGATATTACTGTTTGTGCATTTACAATATTCATTGATTTTTGCCATTGAAAAACGTCCAGAAATGTTTGAAGCTACTGACTGAATGAAAGGAGCTGGCATCTCACTCTCTTTGAATCTTCTTTATCATGCTAGGATTAGCAGGAAAAAGCAAAAAATTTCAGAATTGCACCTTGCAATGTGGAGATATTACTGTTTGTGCATTTACAATATTCATTGATTTTTGCCATTGAAAAACATGTTTTTCATATACCAGAAATGTTTGAAGCTACTGACTGAATGAAAGGAGCTGGCATCTCACTCTCTTTGAATCTTCTTTATCATGCTAGGATTAGCAGGAAAAAGCAAAAAATTTCAGAATTGCACCTTGCAATGTGGAGATATTACTGTTTGTGCATTTACAATATTCATTGATTTTTGCCATTGAAAAACATGTTTTTCATATACCAGAAATGTTTGAAGCTACTGACTGAATGAAAGGAGCTGGCATCTCACTCTCTTTGAATCTTCTTTATCATGCTAGGATTAACAGGAAAAAGCAAAAAATTTCAGAATTGCACCTTGCAATGTGGAGATATTACTGTTTGTGCATTTACAATATTCATTGATTTTTGCCATTGAAAAACGTCCAGAAATGTTTGAAGCTACTGACTGAATGAAAGGAGCTGGCATCTCACTCTCTTTGAATCTTCTTTATCATGCTAGGATTAGCAGGAAAAAGCAAAAAATTTCAGAATTGCACCTTGCAATGTGGAGATATTACTGTTTGTGCATTTACAATATTCATTGATTTTTGCCATTGAAAAACGTCCAGAAATGTTTGAAGCTACTGACTGAATGAAAGGAGCTTGGCATCTCACTCTCTTTGAATCTTCTTTATCATGCTAGGATTAGGAGGAAAAAGCAAAAAATTTCAGAATTGCACCTTGCAATGTGGAGATATTACTGTTTGTGCATTTACAATATTCATTGATTTTTGCCATTGAAAAACATCATGTTATTCATATACCAGAAATGTTTGAAGCTACTGACTGAATGAAAGGAGCTGGCATCTCACTCTCTTTGAATCTTCTTTATCATGCTAGGATTAGCAGGAAAAAGCAAAAAATTTCAGAATTGCACCTTGCAATGTGGAGATATTACTGTTTGTGCATTTACAATATTCATTGATTTTTGCCATTGAAAAACGTCCAGAAATGTTTGAAGCTACTGACTGAATGAAAGGAGCTTGGCATCTCACTCTCTTTGAATCTTCTTTATCATGCTAGGATTAGCAGGAAAAAGCAAAAAATTTCAGAATTGCACCTTGCAATGTGGAGATATTACTGTTTGTGCATTTACAATATTCATTGATTTTTGCCATTGAAAAACATCATGTTATTCATATACCAGAAATGCTTGAAGCTACTGACTGAATGAAAGGAGCTGGCATCTCACTCTCTTTGAATCTTCTTTATCATGCTAGGATTAGCTGGAAAAAGCAAAAAAATTCAGAATTGCACCTTGCATTGTGGAGATATTACTGTTTGTGCATTTACAATATTCATTGATTTTTGCCATTGAAAAACATGTTTTTCATATACCAGAAATGTTTGAAGCTACTGACTGAATGAAAGGAGCTGGCATCTCACTCTCTTTGAATCTTCTTTATCATGCTAGGATTAGCAGTAAAAAGCAAAAAATTTCAGAATTGCACCTTGCAATGTGGAGATATTACTGTTTGTGCATTTACAATATTCATTGATTTTTGCCATTGAAAAACATGTTTTTCATATACCAGAAATGTTTGAAGCTACTGACTGAATGAAAGGAGCTGGCATCTCACTCTCTTTGAATCTTCTTTTTCATGCTAGGATTAACAGGAAAAAGCAAAAAATTTCAGAATTGCACCTTGCAATGTGGAGATATTACTGTTTGTGCATTTACAATATTCATTGATTTTTGCCATTGAAAAACATGTTTTTCATATACCAGAAATGTTTGAAGCTACTGACTGAATGAAAGGAGCTGGCATCTCACTCTCTTTGAATCTTCTTTATCATGCTAGGATTAGCAGGAAAAAGCAAAAAATTTCAGAATTGCACCTTGCAATGTGGAGATATTACTGTTTGTGCATTTACAATATTCATTGATTTTTGCCATTGAAAAACGTCCAGAAATGTTTGAAGCTACTGACTGAATGAAAGGAGCTGGCATCTCACTCTCTTTGAATCTTCTTTATCATGCTAGGATTAGCAGGAAAAAGCAAAAAATTTCAGAATTGCACCTTGCAATGTGGAGATATTACTGTTTGTGCATTTACAATATTCATTGATTTTTGCCATTGAAAAACGTCCAGAAATGTTTGAAGCTACTGACTGAATGAAAGGAGCTTGGCATCTCACTCTCTTTGAATCTTCTTTATCATGCTAGGATTAGCAGGAAAAAGCAAAAAATTTCAGAATTGCACCTTGCAATGTGGAGATATTACTGTTTGTGCATTTACAATATTCATTGATTTTTGCCATTGAAAAACATCATGTTATTCATATACCAGAAATGTTTGAAGCTACTGACTGAATGAAAGGAGCTGGCATCTCACTCTCTTTGAATCTTCTTTATCATGCTAGGATTAGCAGGAAAAAGCAAAAAATTTCAGAATTGCACCTTGCAATGTGGAGATATTATTGTTTGTGCATTTACAATATTCATTCATTTTTGCCATTGAAAAACATGTTTTTCATATACCAGAAATGTTTGAAGCTACTGACTGAATGAAAGGAGCTGGCATCTCACTCTCTTTGAATCTTCTTTTTCATGCTAGGATTAACAGGAAAAAGCAAAAAAATTCAGAATTGCACCTTGCAATGTGGAGATATTACTGTTTGTGCATTTACAATATTCATTGATTTTTGCCATTGAAAAACATGTTTTTCATATACCAGAAATGTTTGAAGCTACTGACTGAATGAAAGGAGCTGGCATCTCACTCTCTTTGAATCTTCTTTATCATGCTAGGATTAGCAGGAAAAAGCAAAAAATTTCAGAATTGCACCTTGCAATGTGGAGATATTACTGTTTGTGCATTTACAATATTCATTGATTTTTGTCATTGAAAAACATGTTTTTCATATACCAGAAATGTTTGAAGCTACTGACTGAATGAAAGGAGCTGGCATCTCACTCTCTTTGAATCTTCTTTATCATGCTAGGATTAACAGGAAAAAGCAAAAAATTTCAGAATTGCACCTTGCAATGTCGAGATATTACTGTTTGTGCATTTACAATATTCATTGATTTTTGCCATTGAAAAACGTCCAGAAATGTTTGAAGCTACTGACTGAATGAAAGGAGCTGGCATCTCACTCTCTTTGAATCTTCTTTATCATGCTAGGATTAGCAGGAAAAAGCAAAAAATTTCAGAATTGCACCTTGCAATGTGGAGATATTACTGTTTGTGCATTTACAATATTCATTGATTTTTGCCATTGAAAAACGTCCAGAAATGTTTGAAGCTACTGACTGAATGAAAGGAGCTTGGCATCTCACTCTCTTTGAATCTTCTTTATCATGCTAGGATTAGCAGGAAAAAGCAAAAAATTTCAGAATTGCACCTTGCAATGTGGAGATATTACTGTTTGTGCATTTACAATATTCATTGATTTTTGCCATTGAAAAACGTCCAGAAATGTTTGAAGCTACTGACTGAATGAAAGGAGCTTGGCATCTCACTCTCTTTGAATCTTCTTTATCATGCTAGGATTAGCAGGAAAAAGCAAAAAATTTCAGAATTGCACCTTGCAATGTGGAGATATTACTGTTTGTGCATTTACAATATTCATTGATTTTTGCCATTGAAAAACGTCCAGAAATGTTTGAAGCTACTGACTGAATGAAAGGAGCTTGGCATCTCACTCTCTTTGAATCTCCTTTATCATGCTAGGATTAGCAGGAAAAAGCAAAAAATTTCAGAATTGCACCTTGCAATGTGGAGATATTACTGTTTGTGCATTTACAATATTCATTGATTTTTGCCATTGAAAAACATCATGTTATTCATATACCAGAAATGCTTGAAGCTACTGACTGAATGAAAGGAGCTGGCATCTCACTCTCTTTGAATCTTCTTAATCATGCTAGGATTAGCAGGAAAAAGCAAAAAATTTCAGAATTGCACATTGCAATGTGGAGATATTACTGTTTGTGCATTTACAATATTCATTGATTTTTGCCATTGAAAAACATGTTTTTCATATACCAGAAATGTTTGAAGCTACTGACTGAATGAAAGGAGCTGGCATCTCACTCTCTTTGAATCTTCTTTATCATGCTAGGATTAGCAGTAAAAAGCAAAAAATTTCAGAATTGCACCTTGCAATGTGGAGATATTACTGTTTGTGCATTTACAATATTCATTGATTTTTGCCAGTGAAAAACATGTTTTTCATATACCAGAAATGTTTGAAGCTACTGACTGAATGAAAGGAGCTGGCATCACTCTCTTTGAATCTTGTTTATCATGTTAGGATTAACAGGAAAAAGCAAAAAATTTCAGAATTGCACCTTGCAATGTGGAGATGTTACTGTTTGTGCATTTACAATATTCATTGATTTTTGCCATTGAAAAACGTCCAGAAATGTTTGAAGCTACTGACTGAATGAAAGGAGCTGGCATCTCACTCTCTTTGAATCTTCTTTATCATGCTAGGATTAGCAGGAAAAAGCAAAAAATTTCAGAATTGCACCTTGCAATGTGGAGATATTACTGTTTGTGCATTTACAATATTCATTGATTTTTGCCATTGAAAAACGTCCAGAAATGTTTGAACCTACTGACTGAATGAAAGGAGCTGGCATCTCACTCTCTTTGAATCTTCTTTATCATGCTAGGATTAGCAGGAAAAAGCAAAAAATTTCAGAATTGCATCTTGCAATGTGGAGATATTACTGTTTGTGCATTTACAATATTCATTGATTTTTGCCATTGAAAAACATGTTATTCATATACCAGAAATGTTTGAAGCTACTGACTGAATGAAAGGAGCTGGCATCTCACTCTCTTTGAATCTTCTTTATCATGCTAGGTTTAGCAGGAAAAAGCAAAAAATTTCAGAATTGCACCTTGCAATATGGAGATATTACTGTTTGTGCATTTACAATATTCATTGATTTTTGCCATTGAAAAACATGTTTTTCATATACCAGAAATGTTTGAAGCTACTGACTGAATGAAAGGAGCTGGCATCTCACTCTCTTTGAATCTTCTTTATCATGCTAGGATTAACAGGAAAAAGCAAAAAATTTCAGAATTGCATCTTGCAATGTGGAGATATTACTGTTTGTGCATTTACAATATTCATTGATTTTTGCCATTGAAAAACGTCCAGAAATGATTGAAGCTACTGACTGAATGAAAGGAGCTGGCATCTCACTCTCTTTGAATCTTCTTTATCATGCTAGGATTAGCAGGAAAAAGCAAAAAATTTCAGAATTGCACCTTGCAATGTGGAGATATTACTGTTTGTGCATTTACAATATTCATTGATTTTTGCCATTGAAAAACATGTTTTTCATATACCAGAAATGTTTGAAGCTACTGACTGAATGAAAGGAGCTGGCATCTCACTCTCTTTGAATCTTCTTTATCATGCTAGGATTAGCAGGAAAAAGCAAAAAACTTCAGAATTGCACCTTGCAATGTGGAGATATTACTGTTTGTGCATTTACAATATTCATTGATTTTTGCCATTGAAAAACATGTTTTTCATATACCAGAAATGTTTGAAGCTACTGACTGAATGAAAGGAGCTGGCATCTCACTCTCTTTGAATCTTCTTTATCATGCTAGGATTAACAGGAAAAAGCAAAAAATTTCAGAATTGCACCTTGCAATGTGGAGATATTACTGTTTGTGCATTTACAATATTCATTGATTTTTGCCATTGAAAAACGTCCAGAAATGTTTGAAGCTACTGACTGAATGAAAGGAGCTGGCATCTCACTCTCTTTGAATCTTCTTTATCATGCTAGGATTAGCAGGAAAAAGCAAAAAATTTCAGAATTGCACCTTGCAATGTGGAGATATTACTGTTTGTGCATTTACAATATTCATTGATTTTTGCCATTGAAAAACGTCCAGAAATGTTTGAAGCTACTGACTGAATGAAAGGAGCTTGGCATCTCACTCTCTTTGAATCTTCTTTATCATGCTAGGATTAGGAGGAAAAAGCAAAAAATTTCAGAATTGCACCTTGCAATGTGGAGATATTACTGTTTGTGCATTTACAATATTCATTGATTTTTGCCATTGAAAAACATCATGTTATTCATATACCAGAAATGTTTGAAGCTACTGACTGAATGAAAGGAGCTGGCATCTCACTCTCTTTGAATCTTCTTTATCATGCTAGGATTAGCAGGAAAAAGCAAAAAATTTCAGAATTGCACCTTGCAATGTGGAGATATTACTGTTTGTGCATTTACAATATTCATTGATTTTTGCCATTGAAAAACGTCCAGAAATGTTTGAAGCTACTGACTGAATGAAAGGAGCTTGGCATCTCACTCTCTTTGAATCTTCTTTATCATGCTAGGATTAGCAGGAAAAAGCAAAAAATTTCAGAATTGCACCTTGCAATGTGGAGATATTACTGTTTGTGCATTTACAATATTCATTGATTTTTGCCATTGAAAAACATCATGTTATTCATATACCAGAAATGCTTGAAGCTACTGACTGAATGAAAGGAGCTGGCATCTCACTCTCTTTGAATCTTCTTTATCATGCTAGGATTAGCAGGAAAAAGCAAAAAAATTCAGAATTGCACCTTGCAATGTGGAGATATTACTGTTTGTGCATTTACAATATTCATTGATTTTTGCCATTGAAAAACATGTTTTTCATATACCAGAAATGTTTGAAGCTACTGACTGAATGAAAGGAGCTGGCATCTCACTCTCTTTGAATCTTCTTTATCATGCTAGGATTAGCAGTAAAAAGCAAAAAATTTCAGAATTGCACCTTGCAATGTGGAGATATTACTGTTTGTGCATTTACAATATTCATTGATTTTTGCCATTGAAAAACATGTTTTTCATATACCAGAAATGTTTGAAGCTACTGACTGAATGAAAGGAGCTGGCATCTCACTCTCTTTGAATCTTCTTTTTCATGCTAGGATTAACAGGAAAAAGCAAAAAATTTCAGAATTGCACCTTGCAATGTGGAGATATTACTGTTTGTGCATTTACAATATTCATTGATTTTTGCCATTGAAAAACATGTTTTTCATATACCAGAAATGTTTGAAGCTACTGACTGAATGAAAGGAGCTGGCATCTCACTCTCTTTGAATCTTCTTTATCATGCTAGGATTAGCAGGAAAAAGCAAAAAATTTCAGAATTGCACCTTGCAATGTGGAGATATTACTGTTTGTGCATTTACAATATTCATTGATTTTTGCCATTGAAAAACGTCCAGAAATGTTTGAAGCTACTGACTGAATGAAAGGAGCTGGCATCTCACTCTCTTTGAATCTTCTTTATCATGCTAGGATTAGCAGGAAAAAGCAAAAAATTTCAGAATTGCACCTTGCAATGTGGAGATATTACTGTTTGTGCATTTACAATATTCATTGATTTTTGCCATTGAAAAACGTCCAGAAATGTTTGAAGCTACTGACTGAATGAAAGGAGCTTGGCATCTCACTCTCTTTGAATCTTCTTTATCATGCTAGGATTAGCAGGAAAAAGCAAAAAATTTCAGAATTGCACCTTGCAATGTGGAGATATTACTGTTTGTGCATTTACAATATTCATTGATTTTTGCCATTGAAAAACATCATGTTATTCATATACCAGAAATGTTTGAAGCTACTGACTGAATGAAAGGAGCTGGCATCTCACTCTCTTTGAATCTTCTTTATCATGCTAGGATTAGCAGGAAAAAGCAAAAAATTTCAGAATTGCACCTTGCAATGTGGAGATATTACTGTTTGTGCATTTACAATATTCATTGATTTTTGCCATTGAAAAACATGTTTTTCATATACCAGAAATGTTTGAAGCTACTGACTGAATGAAAGGAGCTGGCATCTCACTCTCTTTGAATCTTCTTTATCATGCTAGGATTAGCAGGAAAAAGCAAAAAATTTCAGAATTGCACCTTGCAATGTGGAGATATTACTGTTTGTGCATTTACAATATTCATTGATTTTTGCCATTGAAAAACGTCCAGAAATGTTTGAAGCTACTGACTGAATGAAAGGAGCTGGCATCTCACTCTCTTTGAATCTTCTTTATCATGCTAGGATTAGCAGGAAAAAGCAAAAAATTTCAGAATTGCACCTTGCAATGTGGAGATATTACTGTTTGTGCATTTACAATATTCATTGATTTTTGCCATTGAAAAACGTCCAGAAATGTTTGAAGCTACTGACTGAATGAAAGGAGCTGGCATCTCACTCTCTTTGAATCTTCTTTATCATGCTAGGATTAGCAGGAAAAAGCAAAAAATTTCAGAATTGCATCTTGCAATGTGGAGATATTACTGTTTGTGCATTTACAATATTCATTGATTTTTGCCATTGAAAAACATGTTATTCATATACCAGAAATGTTTGAAGCTACTGACTGAATGAAAGGAGCTGGCATCTCACTCTCTTTGAATCTTCTTTATCATGCTAGGATTAGCAGGAAAAAGCAAAAAATTTCAGAATTGCACCTTGCAATATGGAGATATTACTGTTTGTGCATTTACAATATTCATTGATTTTTGCCATTGAAAAACATGTTTTTCATATACCAGAAATGTTTGAAGCTACTGACTGAATGAAAGGAGCTGGCATCTCACTCTCTTTGAATCTTCTTTATCATGCTAGGATTAACAGGAAAAAGCAAAAAATTTCAGAATTGCACCTTGCAATGTGGAGATATTACTGTTTGTGCATTTACAATATTCATTGATTTTTGCCATTGAAAAACGTCCAGAAATGTTTGAAGCTACTGACTGAATGAAAGGAGCTGGCATCTCACTCTCTTTGAATCTTCTTTATCATGCTAGGATTAGCAGGAAAAAGCAAAAAAATTCAGAATTGCACCTTGCAATGTGGAGATATTACTGTTTGTGCATTTACAATATTCATTGATTTTTGCCATTGAAACACATGTTTTTCATATACCAGAAATGTTTGAAGCTACTGACTGAATGAAAGGAGCTGGCATCTCACTCTCTTTGAATCTTCTTTATCATGCTAGGATTAGCAGGAAAAAGCAAAAAATTTCAGAATTGCACCTTGCAATGTGGAGATATTACTGTTTGTGCATTTACAATATTCATTGATTTTTGCCATTGAAAAACATGTTTTTCATATACCAGAAATGTTTGAAGCTACTGACTGAATGAAAGGAGCTGGCATCTCACTCTCTTTGAATCTTCTTTATCATGCTAGGATTAGCAGGAAAAAGCAAAAAATTTCAGAATTGCACCTTGCAATGTGGAGATATTACGGTTTGTGCATTTACAATATTCATTGATTTTTGCCATTGAAAAACATGTTTTTCATATACCAGAAATGTTTGAAGCTACTGACTGAATGAAAGGAGCTGACATCTCACTCTCTTTGAATCTTCTTTATCATGCTAGGATTAGCAGGAAAAAGCAAAAAATTTCAGAATTGCACCTTGCAATGTGGAGATATTACTGTTTGTGCATTTACAATATTCATTGATTTTTGCCATTGAAAAACATGTTTTTCATATACCAGAAATGTTTGAAGCTACTGACTGAATGAAAGGAGCTGGCATCTCACTCTCTTTGAATCTTCTTTATCATGCTAGGATTAACAGGAAAAAGCAAAAAATTTCAGAATTGCACCTTGCAATGTGGAGATATTACTGTTTGTGCATTTACAATATTCATTGATTTTTGCCATTGAAAAACGTCCAGAAATGTTTGAAGCTACTGACTGAATGAAAGGAGCTGGCATCTCACTCTCTGAATCTTCTTTATCATGCTAGGATTAGCAGGAAAAAGCAAAAAATTTCAGAATTGCACCTTGCAATGTGGAGATATTACTGTTTGTGCATTTACAATATTCATTGATTTTTGCCATTGAAAAACATGTTTTTCATATACCAGAAATGTTTGAAGCTACTGACTGAATGAAAGGAGCTGGCATCTCAATCTCTTTGAATCTTCTTTATCATGCTAGGATTAGCAGGAAAAAGCAAAAAATTTCAGAATTGCACCTTGCAATGTGGAGATATTACTGTTTGTGCATTTACAATATTCATTGATTTTTGCCATTGAAAAACATGTTTTTCATATACCAGAAATGTTTGAAGCTACTGACTGAATGAAAGGAGCTGGCATCTCACTCTCTTTGAATCTTCTTTATCATGCTAGGATTAACAGGAAAAGTAAAAAATTTCAGAATTGCACCTTGCAATGTGGAGATATTACTGTTTGTGCATTTACAATATTCATTGATTTTTGCCATTGAAAAACGTCCAGAAATGTTTGAAGCTACTGACTGAATGAAAGGAGCTGGCATCTCACTCTCTTTGAATCTTCTTTATCATGCTAGGATTAGCAGGAAAAAGCAAAAAATTTCAGAATTGCACCTTGCAATGTGGAGATATTACTGTTTGTGCATTTACAATATTCATTGATTTTTGCCATTGAAAAACATGTTTTTCATATACCAGAAATGTTTGAAGCTACTGACTGAATGAAAGGAGCTGGCATCTCACTCTCTTTGAATCTTCTTTATCATGCTAGGATTAGCAGGAAAAAGCAAAAAATTTCAGAATTGCACCTTGCAATGTGGAGATATTACTGTTTGTGCATTTACAATATTCATTGATTTTTGCCAGTGAAAAACATGTTTTTCATATACCAGAAATGTTTGAAGCTACTGACTGAATGAAAGGAGCTGGCATCTCACTCTCTTTGAATCTTCTTTATCATGCTAGGATTAACAGGAAAAAGCAAAAAATTTCAGAATTGCACCTTGCAATGTGGAGATATTACTGTTTGTGCATTTACAATATTCATTGATTTTTGCCATTGAAAAACATGTTTTTCATATACCAGAAATGTTTGAAGCTACTGACTGAATGAAAGGAGCTGGCATCTCACTCTCTTTGAATCTTCTTTATCATGCTAGGATTAGCAGGAAAAAGCAAAAAATTTCAGAATTGCATCTTGCAATGTGGAGATATTACTGTTTGTGCATTTACAATATTCATTGATTTTTGCCATTGAAAAACATGTTATTCATATACCAGAAATGTTTGAAGCTACTGACTGAATGAAAGGAGCTGGCATCTCACTCTCTTTGAATCTTCTTTATCATGCTAGGATTAGCAGGAAAAAGCAAAAAATTTCAGAATTGCACCTTGCAATATGGAGATATTACTGTTTGTGCATTTACAATATTCATTGATTTTTGCCATTGAAAAACATGTTTTTCATATACCAGAAATGTTTGAAGCTACTGACTGAATGAAAGGAGCTGGCATCTCACTCTCTTTGAATCTTCTTTATCATGCTGGGATTAACAGGAAAAAGCAAAAAATTTCAGAATTGCACCTTGCAATGTGGAGATATTACTGTTTGTGCATTTACAATATTCATTGATTTTTGCCATTGAAAAACGTCCAGAAATGTTTGAAGCTACTGACTGAATGAAAGGAGCTGGCATCTCACTCTCTTTGAATCTTCTTTATCATGCTAGGATTAGCAGGAAAAAGCAAAAAATTTCAGAATTGCACCTTGCAATGTGGAGATATTACTGTTTGTGCATTTACAATATTCATTGATTTTTGCCATTGAAACACATGTTTTTCATATACCAGAAATGTTTGAAGCTACTGACTGAATGAAAGGAGCTGGCATCTCACTCTCTTTGAATCTTCTTTATCATGCTAGGATTAGCAGGAAAAAGCAAAAAATTTCGGAATTGCACCTTGCAATGTGGAGATATTACTGTTTGTGCATTTACAATATTCATTGATTTTTGCCATTGAAAAACGTCCAGAAATGTTTGAAGCTACTGACTGAATGAAAGGAGCTTGGCATCTCACTCTCTTTGAATCTTCTTTATCATGCTAGGATTAGCAGGAAAAAGCAAAAAATTTCAGAATTGCACCTTGCAATGTGGAGATATTACTGTTTGTGCATTTACAATATTCATTGATTTTTGCCATTGAAAAACATCATGTTATTCATATACCAGAAATGTTTGAAGCTACTGACTGAATGAAAGGAGCTGGCATCTCACTCTCTTTGAATCTTCTTTATCATGCTAGGATTAGCAGGAAAAAGCAAAAAATTTCAGAATTGCACCTTGCAATGTGGAGATATTACTGTTTGTGCATTTACAATATTCATTGATTTTTGCCATTGAAAAACATGTTTTTCATATACCAGAAATGTTTGAAGCTACTGACTGAATGAAAGGAGCTGGCATCTCACTCTCTTTGAATCTTCTTTATCATGCTAGGATTAGCAGTAAAAAGCAAAAAATTTCAGAATTGCAACTTGCAATGTGGAGATATTACTGTTTGTGCATTTACAATATTCATTGATTTTTGCCATTGAAAAACATGTTTTTCATATACCAGAAATGTTTGAAGCTACTGACTGAATGAAAGGAGCTGGCATCTCACTCTCTTTGAATCTTCTTTTTCATGCTAGGATTAACAGGAAAAAGCAAAAAATTTCAGAATTGCACCTTGCAATGTGGAGATATTACTGTTTGTGCATTTACAATATTCATTGATTTTTGCCATTGAAAAACGTCCAGAAATGTTTGAAGCTACTGACTGAATGAAAGGAGCTGGCATCTCACTCTCTTTGAATCTTCTTTATCATGCTAGGATTAGCAGGAAAAAGCAAAAAATTTCAGAATTGCACCTTGCAATGTGGAGATATTACTGTTTGTGCATTTACAATATTCATTGATTTTTGCCATTGAAAAACATGTTTTTCATATACCAGAAATGTTTGAAGCTACTGACTGAATGAAAGGAGCTGGCATCTCACTCTCTTTGAATCTTCTTTATCATGCTAGGATTAACAGGAAAAAGCAAAAAATTTCAGAATTGCACCTTGCAATGTGGAGATATTACTGTTTGTGCATTTACAATATTCATTGATTTTTGC